>NW_016690451.1:0-125941 GCF_001604755.1 Lepidothrix coronata | reverse complement strand
TTAGTTTGTTTTGGTTTGGTTTCTTTTTTTTTTGTTTGTTTGATTTTGGGATTGCTTGTTTTTTTTTTCAGATAGCTGCCCCTCTGAGTTGTAGAACGTTTTGGAAGCGCAAAATCCTGGCCTACCGTGGTTAAAATATTATATTCAGAAGTGTATATTTGTGCCTTATCCAGTTTCTTTTTCAGTCTAGTGAAAGTTTACAATTTACTTTGAATGTTTCGCTTCTTTCACTGTGACAATTGTCTCAGTATGAGCTCCACTCCTTTCTTCCTGTGTGGAATCAGAGCGTATTGTCAAGGGTACTGATTGTTGTCTTGAGGAAGTGTACCTGTGCCTGCTGGAACAAGAAAATGGAATTTGCCATTAGTTCCATTGGAAGACGTGGATACCACTTGTATTGAGGAAGGTTGATGTGTAGATGAGGGTCCGGTCATCCTACCTAGCCCTAGGCTTCTGAACAAGTTAAGGGACATACATTTAGCAAATTTGAGTAGCTCCTTCATTTAGAAGGTAATACTGATATTAGAAGAGTAAGGTAGAAATGAGAGGGCACAAAGACCTTGATCCTGTAAGCCTCATTTTCTCAAAAAAAGTAAAAATATCACTATTATATTACTTTCCTATCTGATCACTCATTTAAATAATTATTGTCACAAGAGTCCTGGTGAAATTCTGCCCCACTCAGAACAGTGCTTTTAGCACATGGAATGCCCTTATGAAACAGTAGTATTTAAAAAATACTATAAAATAGGAAACAGTTATTGGTATCCTTGCAGAAGTAACACATAATTACTATTCTTAATATTGATGCTGATAGTATTGCTCTGTGTTTTCTGTCTACATTTTCTTTTTATGTAAAATAGTCTGTCACTGGCAGCATTTCAGTCCTCACTATTCCCAAGTAAATAAAATAATGGAAGAAGTTCATTTTGCTTTTAATTGCAATAACTTCTAATAGTATCATGACAAGTAGATCGCAATAAATCTCTCACATCAAAATCAAGAGCAGGAAGTCCTGCTTCTTTTCAGCAAGTAGTGTTTCGTAGCTAAGGGCAAATAGACCTTTTCCAACTCTTATTCAGTTACTGTCAGCATTGATGACTAATGAAATATTTTGGCACCAAAAGCCATCGATTCTCAAGGTTTTGTAAGTTACTGAATTTCAGGTTGTTAGAATGAATGTTATAAAAGTTCTTTTATTGTCATGTAGAAATTCAATAGATACTAATTGACTTGGTGAGTTTTCACTCATGCTGATAGTGTTATAAAACCTCTTAAAATATATGATGCCATTCTTAAGTTTTCTTGCTCAAAAGAACTATTAATTTTGTATCCTCTATTTACAGATCAGTGTTTAATAGGGTAGATTTTATCTGAACAATAAGAATGAAAAATATCTAAATTGACATTTAAAGCACTGGTTTCAGTTTCCTCAAATTTCACAGTTTACATTTTAGTCACAATTTTCAAATGGGAACAGAAGTATTAGTTTACTGATATTTATTTCCATTTAGCTTGTAGGTACATTTATATTTAATGCAACATCAGTGCATTATCCCAGTGTTACAGTATTTTACTATGAAGAGGTTTTTCTAATTTCCCGTTTTCTCTTTCATTTTCATAGCAGGTATCCTAAATATTCGAAGCTGTCATGAGTCATAAGTCTGCACATTGCTGACACATTCACTCCTAATGTTCCTTTCTTAGTGAAAAAATTTGCTTGCTGTAAATCAAACATAACCCCTGTGATGCATCTTATACTTTCTCTCAGGGTGTATTTGCATATGGTTGTGTCTTTCCTCTTCCTTAGGAGCAAAAGATGCTGTGTTAGTTCCTCATCTGGTAGTAATGAGTGTTTTCAGAGGATTTGCTGGAGCTGTCATGCTTTACCTTGGCTAGACAGGGTGGTACGTATCTGCAGGACATCAGGCATTGGTTTGCCAGTGCTTCTGAAACTGCTGGGGAAAATGCAACTCTCCTCCTTGGGACTGCGTCCTCATTTTTAACTGTTTTACTCATTTAGTTTGTAAAGAGAGAACAGCCTGTGTTCCTTCAAATTGGATGCACTGCTTCTGGAGCCTGGAGTAGAACATGTCTTTTCAAAATAGAACAACTCTGACATAAAGGTGAAAAGTCTGTGCACTCCATTGGGAGTTGATGTGCTGCTTATAAACACGTGCTTTCAGAACACAATAGATAAGTACATGGATTTGTTTGCTTGCTAGTGGTGATCCTGGGAGGGCTGTGAGAAAGAGATGCAGCTCAGCTGTGTATTGTATTGTTGGCAATGCAATTACTACAAGGCCGTGTTTTTCCTGTGGAATAGTGACACATCCTCCAGTGTACTGACCACAGCTGTTCTGAAATAAATTCACATCAACCTATTCCGCCGCAAGCCATTGCAACTATCTTCAGCTGATACTACTACTAGATTATCCCTCTCTTCATATTTTAAACATAGGCATTTAAACATGTTTGAAGAGAGCTGTAATTGTGTTGTCTAATGAACTGCTCACAAAGCAATATTGAAAAATAAAAAGAATCTATTATGCCATACATTCTAAAATCATTACCAGTGCAGTGTGTTACTGGACACTGAAAGTGTCCCTGTATTTCCATATCTCTAGCACTAAGTAATAAAAATACTGTATTTAATAGCCCATCCAAAAAAAAAAATCATGTCATTCTCTGTGGTATGCTAACAATCTTCATAAGGTTTGTTGATTTTGTGAAGTTATTTCATTCACACTTAATTATTTTTATTACAAAAATAGCTCTCAGTAATGTGATCTTTAACACAAATCAAATTATTTTCCATGTTTTGTGTGGAACCAGTTTTACATATTCTGTGGTCTAAATACATTCAAACTTTTTTCAAAATGACATAAGTAGTAGTGAGAAGTCATTAAGACATAATCAACCTTCTAAACAATGGCAGTAGTTTTCTTTAACAAATGTTTCTGTGAAGTGAAAGCAAAGACTATTTTAGTTTTATATGTTCCTGTCAGCTAATTTATCACCTCTTTTCCTCAATTATGCACCAGTGAATTTGTTTTGTTACATAAACACACCATCAAGTTTCTTCCATTTTCAACTAGGTGGCTGTGCTACAATCCCAGAGTCTGATTTAGAGGAAAGAACCGTTATACCGGGCTCTACAGCAATGTTTTCCAGTCACGGGCAGATCACAAAGCAGAAATCCAAGCATGGTAAGAAAAGGAAAATTACATTATTTCACTTAGAAGTGTACAGGTCATCTTTTCAGAATTTTTGTGGGCATATGAAACAAATGGCATGTGTTTCAGGCTTTGTTACCATAATTTTCAGTTTTTCTTGCTATAATAGTACAATGTGTAGGATTCTGAGCTTATTCAGCTTCTTCTGTCAAGAATGGTTCAACTGTAGAGATCAGCCTTGGAATGAAATAACTTTGCAGTTGAAAGGTTTTGTGCTACATAATATTTGAATGTGGAAGAGGTTTTATTTGTGACCTCTTCCACAGAGGCAAAATGAAACTGAGGACATTTTGATGTAATAAAGGCTTCTTTTTCTTGCAGTATGGTGGTTACACTTTGTGCCAGCTGATTAAAACATGGTCATTACTTATCTTTTGTGGGGAGACTTCCTAGAATTTCAGAAAAATATTATTGGATCTAATAAAATGAAATTATACTGGCTATAAAATATGTTGCATACAGTGATGACATATTTTCTGGAAAGACTTCATGCTGCCGGGAACTGTGATATAGTGTTAACATATTTTAAAAGCAACACTGTAAAGTAGTGCATTGCAGTTTAATAAAGTGCCTGGTAAGTTCTCAGGCTGTGACAACAGCAATTTCACCTTTTGCTTACTACGTTGTACCTTCACTCCTCTTTCCCCCATTCTTTGTCTGATTTTGACCTGTAATGTTTAAGAGTATTCGAATGGTGTTTGTAAACCAGAAGTGTTCATTATAGATGGGTGTTGAAGTTAAGAAGAGCAGCTTAGAGGTTGCAACCAACAATAGCCAGAAAATCCTTATACAGCTGCAAAACCCAGTTAATTGAATGTTTAAAATGCATTCAGTTGCATGTTTGCTCAGCTAAATGTTGCACAGACAGACAGGGAATTGGAATATATGGTATATAATGGTTAATTGCAATAGCAGAACTTACATTAGCAAATAGTGGGCAGGGAAGAAGGTTATCTAGTGCTGCAATGTATAATAATGCCACGGTGTAACTTAAACCACCAAAATTAGTATCTGCTCACAAAAACAACCTGAAAAATCCCCTGAAGACCTAAAGCTCTGACTTTCCTAGCGCACTAATTACTTGTGGTCCTCATGGACTTCAGGTCATAAGAAGAAGGAAACCTGTCAAAGTTGACATACCTACATTTTAACCTTTACCATCTGGATATATTAAGTACCCGCCTCATAATGGAAAAGTGTATCATCTCTCTGATGGAGGATACAATCCTGATAAAATTCCAACTTGAGGCAACTAGACCAGTAAATCACAAACATATGGCAGGTAATTCCTCTTCTTTGTCTGATGCTCCAGTCTCCTGATCAAGCACGTATTTTTTCTTGAGTAGATAGTGTTGTAATATATTTAAATAACCTTATTGCTGAAAAGACTAACATAAGTGGAAAAGTGTAGAAATGTATTCATGAGATCCAGAAACAACAGCGTGGGGGACCTGCATATCCTACTGTAAGTCTTAGCCCATGATAAAAATTGAGATTTACGTCACATAGCTGGCTGTTGTTGCTTTGTAACTATAAAAGGCAGAATGAAAACTTTGAAAGCTTTTAAAAAGTCTTTAAGTCTACAACCATGTGTTATATGAGTGAATTTAATTCATTCATGGTAAGAATTGACTACCATCTGCCAGTTAGTGCTGCAATATAGAGAACACCTAGAATATCTGCTGCTGAGCTGTCTGGAAATTCTAATTGCTGCAAGTGTAAGAGCCAAGGGAGCTACTTAAACCTGAAGGTAACAGTAGGCATGAAATCACAGCATTTCAGTGTTTTTCTGTACATGATATTTTTGGACCGAGTTCTTGCTCAGGCACCAGAGACTGCAGCAAGACCACAGTGATTACAAAGAGCCCTCGAAGAATATTTTTTTGTCTTATGTATCTTTTTATTTGAGTTTGCATTTAATTTAACTATGTGCAGTAAGAGGAAAAAAAGGACAAAGTAAAGTAAAAATCATTTTTTCTTGATATATCTTCCTTCATTTCCTGATGGAGTTCAAGATAGATTTGGATGATAAGTTGAGAGGTTTTGTTTTCTTCTTCCAGATGGCTTTTGTTATTCATATCTGTAGCTATAAAGGTAGTTGCAAAGTGCAAAATTATACCGTCTTTAGTGAGGTTTCTGTGTTTAGCTAATATTTTTCATTGTGCTGTATCGGCTGAACTGATATGCTAAGCTTCTTTAATGTTCTTTACCAAAAAATTCCCCCAATTTAATGATAGAGGTTTAAATATATAAAAATAGGTGGAGGCTACAAAACCAAATAGATATAAACTGAAGAGAAAAAATCAAGGTCTCTTTGGGGTCTCTTCATCTCTTCAGGTGTAGTTTGGTATGTGCATGGAAACAATAGGTGATATCCCTGTATAGAAAACCTGAAAAGAAACATGTCTAATAATAGATTGCATTCACAGAGGAAGATGGAAATCAAAGGGATAAGGTGAGCTTATAAAGTTAGGATATCCCAAAGGATTCTGTAGGTTATGGGAGAACTTCAGTTGGATGCAGTAGAGTACCATCTTTAGGTCTATAGTACTTGCATCCAGTAAAGGATGAAGCCTCAGGACCATAAGGAGAATTGAACTTGATGTAGCGTGTACAGTTTTGGGAGCCACGATATAAGAAAGATATTAAGCTCTTAGAGAGCAGCCAAAGGAGGGCAACAAGGATGGAGGTGGTTCTAGAGGGGAAGCCATATGAAGGGTGGCTGAGGTATCTTGGCTTTTTCAGCCTGGAGAAGAGGACACCGAGGGGAGACATCGTGGCACTCTACAACTTTCACATGAGGGGAAGCAGAGGGGCAGGCACCAATCTCTTCTCTCTGGAGACCGGTGATAGGACCTGAAGGAATGGCTTTAATTGGAATAGTTACTTAGGACAGCAGAAAATGACATCTAGAAGTCATGCTGCAAGTCTGTGCAAGGAGAGAAGGAATGGTTTTAGCCCAATCACAGAACCTCTCTGGAAGGGGGATTACTGGTTGTATGATGTTTTCTTTAAATTGCTGAAACAGTTCTCACTGATTTTTTTTTCTTATTTTTTTTTCCTAGTTCAAGTATGTTGTGATGCCATAGTAAAGAATAGGATCACGTTCACAATATTTGGAAGTTAATGATATTATTGCAGTTGTAGGAGAAGCTTAATTTAGACAGCTTTTACTTTGAGTGGGTACAAAATACTCCCTTGAACATTTTCTATTCCAGTGAATGGAAAATAATTCTTCTTTCTTACCCCCTCAAGATACTGAGTCTGTGTGCACTGCATTCGGAGGAGTAATGCTAGCATGATAAATCACTTCTAATGTCAATCTTGGTGTTTTGGTTAGAGTGAGGACAGAGCGGCACAGATTGCATTGTGGGCTGCACATGCCTGGTAGAGCGTTCGAATATAATTTGAAGTTGTGTCTGTTTGTTATATCTTTACTTTTTCCACAACTGCAATACCAGTGCAGTTATGCTGACCTCTGCTGCAATCACAAGTACAAATGTAGTGGTTTTAGAATCTATGTAGGTCCCGTGGAGTTCCTTTCTCTTTGTTATGCTGTTCCCGCTGTCTTCCATTTTCTTACAAGTTATGAATTTCTTACTAGAGTTGCAGTTTGCTTGAGTGGTTTGATTTCAAGGGGAAGTGTGCTTTAATATTTCCGATGAAATGAGTTGAAAATGTGGTTTGTCACAAAGAGGTATAAGCAAGTTCTTGTGCATACTGACTTCTTAGAGAAATCTCTAAGGGATGTGGGTAACAACCTTAAAACAACTTTTCTCTGAACAATTAAACTGTGCTGGTGGTGAACTTTTGCATGTAATAACAACATATGCATTTATTAGGATATAGCCCTTAAAGTAAGTGTTCTGAATTCCTTATATGCTATGTGTTGCATGCTACTTAGCATGAAAGAGAATTTCCTAAAATATTTTTCTAACCCCTGTTCCTACCGAATATTTTACACAGAAAGGATCTGATTGATTTTTTTATGAGTAAAGAGCTTTACACTGGTAAATCATGAGTAACTGCACTAAACTGATAGAAAACCAGATGAAAGGTTAGCATGAATAAGGCAATGATTGGGTTGAAAAAATTATCTTTGGGTTTTTTGGTTGGTTTTATTTTGGTCTTTTTTTTGTGGAACAAAAGTGCTGATTACTTTGTAGTTTGCCTGCTCATTCAGGATTTTACAACAGTGGGAGTCAGATTTGTGAAGTAGCGTGTCATGCAGGTATTGGAATTTTCACTGCTTTTAAGACTTGCTTTTCCTAGCAGAATTTTTCACCAAAGATCCTGTAAATCTGTCCTGTAAATGATCTATCTAAAAAAAAAAAAGGTCTTTAATATATAAGGGAAATTTTTGCCTGACCTTACCATGATAATTCAGAATAATCTTGTCTTCCTGAGAGAGCAGTCGAGCATGGCTCAGTATTTATATTTATTGTTTAAACACAAATATTTCTGAGAAGCTGTTCCTGAGACCAAATGAAACCAAAGGCCTGGTATTTGGATTTGCTACTGTGCAGCCACTGTTTTAGTTAAATTCTTTGTATATTGCTGTCATGCAAATATTTAGATGACTTAAAGATTAAATTTCAAAGTTCTCATCTTCTATGATTATATTTAGTAAAGTAAATAAACTTTCATAGTTTGATACTCATAGTATCTAAGACCAAAAACTCTCTCAGCATTTATATTTATGTATTGGAATAGATTTTTTAACTGTCTTTAATTTGAAGCATCTGGCATATTACTTTTGATTATATAGACAGGCAGCTATACATAGATGGCTGTGAGGTTGAGCTATAAACTCCAGTAGAACAAGATGTTCTGGGCGAGATTTTCAAAGCACCCTCCATAGTTGCACCCACCAGTGCACAGCTGCGTGTCTTTTCCTGCAAGAATTACTTAATGTATTTTATTTTTATTTTGTTACTTTTTCTCCAGCATTGAATGGCAATATAAGTAGATGCTGTAGGTGCCATTTAAGAGGATCTTTTAACTTCACCCTTCTGATCAAAGATAGCTTTCCTTGGTAGCCTAGACAATTTTAGGAATTGTCCCATGATTCCATCCCACAAAGATGCTTAGTTGCACAACCTTGTTAATAAACAAGATTGAAACTATTTTCCTTTAAAGGGTCTAGTGACATATTTAAATTTAGCAATGTGCTTAATTTGTCTTATGAATCAGAGTTTACGTGAACACACAACTGTGTGAAACTGCCATCTGTTAAGTAGCTCATCAAAAAGTGATGTAATTTAAGATGAAATTTGTGATAGTGCTTCATTTATTTGATTTTAGAAAGGAGTATTCTTAAACACTTGGCTTTGTACAAACAGTTAGATGGTAAAGAGCTTTTGGATATAAATTGTTGCCAGCTCTCCACTGAGTCTTTTTATTTTTATACCGTACTGTTCTTAATATTATCTTCTGCCTACAAAATTGAGGAAACACAGAGCCTTGAATTTGTTTTGAAGGGTGTTTAAATATGCTGTCAGAACTCTAAAACAGGTTTGTGGAAGATTCTAGATCAGACATATATTGTTTATATATTGGACTACTAACTACTCTAAATTTTCAACATGCATAAGTAAGATACAGATGGTCTTACTACTGTTATTGCAATTATCATTATTTGCTATGCTGGTAATCATTTGGATACTGATGTTCTTGCCAATTATAGCAAAGGTATTTTCAATATACGTAGCCGAGCAGTTCACTTTTTCAGGTTAGACAATAAAATAGGACAGAAATCAATTGCAATACTAACTGTATTGTACATGAGATTAAACAAAAGAGAAATGTATAAATTAGACTAATGATAATTTCGGAAAAATGCACGTGCTGTCTGGAATAGGATTTCATGCCCATAATGAACTTTCAAAACAATCAGCTGAACAAATCAGTATTTTTGGCAGCACAGACTTTCCAGCTGTCCACGGCTACAGTTTTAAACCTGAAGTTTGGTTACTACACTCATGACGAAAGTAAGAACAACAGGTCTGACTTCAAACTTATTCTTTTAAATCACTGAAGGCACAGTTAATGGGACTCGTCTGAGGGGGTAAATGTGCTGCTGACACTTTCAGTTTGGTTTCAAGCATTTTGATGAGTGAGTTGCAACACAGTATTTTTTCATTTGCTAACAAAAAATCTTGAATTAGAAACAAGTCTGGTGAAAATGTGGAAACTTATGATGGCTTCAGGTAAGTGAAAGCTCCTTCAAGACCTAACCTCATTAGTCGCTCACTTAGAAATTTCCCACCGCTGTATTGTGGTACTACAAGACTAGATTCTTGTTTCTTTCTGTATGGACATTGCTATGCAATAGGAAAGATACCAGGAGCCTGCAGCTGTGCCCACCTAATACTTTAAAATTGCTAAGCTAATTGTTTCCGCAAGAAAAGGTGCAAAGAAAATCACTGGGCTACAAAAAGCCTATTTTTCTGGAGAGAGCTGAAGAGATTTATAGAGTTTTCTTTTCCACAGAGTCTGTTTTTCCAAAGAGCAGAACAGCTTAAGAGATTAATGTGAGAATTTCTTCATTAAGTCAATACCAAATGAAGTACAGTTTCTCTTTTAGCAGGAGCTTGTATATACATCTCCTCTGAAATGCAATATAACACATGAGAACACAGCAAGTCTTAAATATGTTCTGTTATTTACAAATTTTAGTATATTATAATGTGTATTACTGACTGCAGTGAGTAAAGAGATCAACCACTGTGTTTGCCCTGTACCATTGGTTGTGATAGTGTTTTACAAAATATTTCCATTCAAAGGTTAAAGTCTGATTAATTCTGCATTGTTTCATGACTGTCAATGCCACAAAGAACTAATGGGTACCTTACACTCTGCTTCATGGGTTGTCTCAGAATTTGCTGTGATATCTCAGAAAAGAGGTATGAAATGAAGAAGTCATGGTATAGAAAGCTTAAACCTTTTCCATTTTCCTTTAAATTCAGTGGCTTTAATGGAAAGAGTTTTTTGGGGTTGGGTTTTTTTTTGTTTGTTTGTTTTTGTTTTATAAAAAATGAATTCAAAGGCATTCCTAACATTATTAGCAAAAGATTGCTATTGTTGCAGTTAGGGAGCAATAAAGAGTGATACAAGGTATAAGAACATACTCATGGCCATATCCAAAGCTTTCTGGAACCTGTGAAAAAGCCTTTCCTTAATTTCAAGACCTTAACATGAAAACTCTTAATGGATAATAGAAGATAAGAAGCACATAAAAGATAGGTTGAGAAGAAAGGACATGCTAAATATGGAACAAAACCAAAAATCAAATCTAAACACATTTTTGGGAATCATGAATAGATCTTGTGTGCAAGAAAGGGGAACTGTAGCACAGTAGAAGGAATCAAAAAAATAGAAGTTTAAAAGCTTTTTGTGTGACTAAATGTTGGTTTTCATATTTCCTTGTCAATTATCTTGCATAACTATGAGCTTAGGACACGTAAGTGATTGTCACTAGGATTCATTCACTCACTTATCTTCCACCAATGAAGATGGGCAGGACAGAAACTAGTCTGACTTTGCTGTTATTTACTGCTGCTTACTTTTCCTCTGTGATGGTGAAGGTTAATGCTGTTTTCCTTACTAGTGTCTGTAAGATTTCTTGTGTTGTTTTTATTTCTTCACACCAGTTATTTCCTCCATCATATTAAGTGTTTCCATCTAAAGTGCCACTACAAATATGCCCACCAATTTTTTTTTCTGATTGATATGAACTGCTAGCTACTGGTTTCTTTAGCTATCATGAAATCTTTTCACTGAATACTCAATAACACTTGTTTCTCAAAACATCTGTTTTCCCACCTAATGCTTTACTGACTCTCCAGTTGTCCTACACAAATCTTTGTATCTATTTTTTTGTTTAACTGGGAAATCATAATTTTGTTCACAACATGGATAGCTTTGAATTTTATATATTGTTTGGATTAGTGTATTATTCCTGGCTTCACTTCTTTTGACAGATCTTTGTTGGTTTGACAGGTATCTGTGCTAGTTTCTTGACATTATAGAAAAGTATCTATAAAATTTACTTTGTGCTGTTGATTCTTTGTTTACTTGTGTTACATATTAATGATTCCTATAGTTCTTGTCAGTCTTTGAGTAGTATAAACATTTCATGCTGTTCTAGTTTCTAATGAGTTATTATTATTAAAAAAAAAAAAAGAATATAAGTACAGAGAAACTCATCAAAACATTATTTGAATGCCCTCCCAACATTCCAAGGCAAGAAATATTTAGAGGCTGCCAGGTATATTATTGAACCCTCCTCAGTTTTTCATAGCCTGGACAACACAGTTGGCAGGAAGAGGAGAACACAGACACTTTTGGCTTTTCCCATCCATCTTTATATAAAAGAGGTAGTTAAATGGGAGACATTCAATAGCACAAAACAGAGCCAAGCACTCCAAGATCTCCTCTACTGCTGAAAACCAGTACTGCAAGTTTTAGGAAATCCCAAAAAGTCATTGAACACTCCAAGGAGGAGTTTTTCTGATGCAGAAACTCTGAGTTTGAATTGTATGGCTTATGTTTCATATACATACAGTCCTTCAATACCTTTCTAAGAATCCTGTAGTTAATATTAATGTAATTGTTTGCTATATCAGATGAGTATTTGTTATTAGTTAAATCCACGATGAGCCTTTAAAATGGTTTTCCATGCCTTTTATTTTCCGGGTTGCACAAAATGCCAAGACTCATTTTATAGCTTGTCAACATTGGCCACCAAAGGGAGATTAGCTATAGGTCTTTAGGAACTTTGCTGGAAAAAAAATGACATTGTGGAGGTGTTAGAGGTTATTTTCCAAAATATCTTCTTTTAGAAGGAATTTTAGTGTCTTGTGCCCCTTTCTCCCATCACTGTTCCAGAAGGCAGACATCCATATTATGAGCTAATGACTTAAACTTTCTTTAGAAAAAAGAAAAAGGACTGTTTTTGAGATACAAGATTGCATGAAAGCACCTGAAACTGCTAGGATCAGTTCTCTCTCCCTGAGGGCTGACTCTGCAACCTCTTGAAAAATAAGGGATTTGAATGGAAATAGTGACTCTCGTTTAAAGAACTGCTGATACGCCTCAAATGAGGGAGCACATTCCCACATGCTCTTTATTGGAGAGTGTTACTGGAATTACAAATAGGTTTTCCATGTCATCTTGTGAAAATTATCTGTGCCATTATAAGCCATTTTGGAGTTTTGCTAGAGCTTTGAATTGTCAAAGAATGGATATTATTGGTAATATGGATCTTATTGGTAATATGGGTGATGCATATTGCCAGAGACTATCATCTGAGTTAAATAATATCGCGAGGAGTATGAAAATGTTTCTAGGGTTTGAATCATCAATTTTTTCTTTTAATTATTCAAATGAAATATTCAAAATTCTACTGCACTGTCAAGGTTCTGCAACTCACAGCTTTTCTATAAAGGCAATGTGATTGCCATACTTGTACAAGTAGGTGATACTGTGATGTGTCTCAGAAGAGGCTTGGACCCCAAATCCCAATAGTCTGTTGGGGATGAATGTTGTTATCACTTTGGTCTTCTGGAGCAGTATACATTTTGATCATGCTGGCTCTAGCTCTTAAAACTGTCTAGTTAAAATGGACTGTAAAATTCTTATTTTACATTTGTATGCAGTATTGTTAAGAGCTCTTTGCAGTTTTTGAATGGTGGCACAGTTCTCCAAAGGGAACATATGCCTAATTCAAAGGAGCCCGCATTCTGCTTCTAATAGTAATGTCTTTTGAGGCCTCACCTCTGCATGCTGTCACAGCTGTCACAGCTGATGCCCTGTCATGAACTCCTTGGTTCTTAAATTGATTCTCATTGCCTGTGGCTGGGAAATGCAGCACATTTGACTATGTTGTACCTAACACTCAAATGTGTCATATTTCTAACTTCAGTGGAGAATTAAAATGTGGTAGTTATTGACACTTGGACTATAGGTAATGCAGGTCTTTCTGATCAAGAGACACATCAATTATGATAACAGAATTAAAAAAGTTAGTCTTCCAGAATTGATTCAAGTTCACCACATTGGATGAGTGTGATCAGATGGCTTTGTTAAAGAATTGTTTACTACCTTGGGACCATATTACACTTTAGGAAGACTTCCACAAAAGGACAATCAACAACAGAGCATTAGCCGTTGTTATTAAAATCAACAGTTCCAACAATGCAGTACTTATTACTTGCCCTGAAGTAGTAATTTTGTCAGCCTCATCAAATATGTATCAGCCATCTCTGCTAAGCACATTCTGTTTCTGAGTTATTTTGTATTGTACTCCACAGGGTATCCTCTCAGCTTTTTCATCTGTTACAGTAATTCTGTCTTCCTGTGGTTGGGTGTCACCCTCACTGATTTGGTATTAAGCCTACTGAAGTGTTTCCAAAAGTAGGATATGAGGCTGAAGTAGAAGTGAATGAAAAACAGAATAAGTGCTGAATTTTGTAGTAGCTAGTGGAACATATGACCATAAGTACTCCTGCTGCATGAAGCAGTGCTGGTGTGTATTACCACCCTGTTATTACATATGTGTATCTTTATCCATGCCTCAGTGTTAGCAAGCAGTATATCAGTGCATAAGGCTAAACAAGTTTAGATCTTTGGAAACATATGGCTGACGCAAAAGTAGTTTGTATTTCCTAGCACACAGTTTGGTTTCAAAGTTTGCTTCTCTTTTAAAGGGAAAATAAAAAGATGTTCCAAAATGTTCATCAGCACAGGATGTAATATCTGAAGTGATATTACAGCTAGGGTTGATTTCTTTCATGCTATCCCTGAAACAAGTGGTTGTGATCACTTACTGAGGATGTATTTGTTTTTTACAGCTCATGTTGCCTCACAGGACAGGGTGAAACACCAGAAAAACTCTACAGTTCCTTAGCTTGCTTAGTTTTTATATAGAGTAAAATATATTGTGACACCAGTTAGACCATATTGCTTTTCAACTCACTGTATAGCTCCTATCTGGTAAGATGG
This sequence comes from Lepidothrix coronata, assembly GCF_001604755.1. Taxonomy (NCBI): domain Eukaryota; kingdom Metazoa; phylum Chordata; class Aves; order Passeriformes; family Pipridae; genus Lepidothrix; species Lepidothrix coronata. The sequence goes on along the minus strand of NW_016690451.1, from coordinate 111,701 downwards.
CAAATAAGATACTACTTAATCAAGTCTGAATTCTTACTTACTTCAATTGCCTTTAAAATTTCTCTATAGGGCTCTTGCCTTCGTGTTAATAATGAATTGAATCAGTGATTATTTTTTTCTAAATATAGTTTGGCTCACAGATGTCATAGCTGTCTTCAGGTCTAGTACCCTAAGTGTCATGGACAGAGTGATGGGCTGTGTAGCACTGAGGAATGCCACAGCTATGTATTAGCACTCTGGAGAATACTACTTTAAAAGTTTGTTTTCTGGAAAGTAGCCTTAGCAAACTGTTGTAATTTGGATTTTGATGTGATCTCAATCCCATTCAAAAAACACTTAAATGGGAAAGTTAGGAGTAAAAAATACTGAAATTATATACGGTTAGATGGAGTCAGAGTTCTCCTGTGGCTTTGTTAAGAAAATTTTGTTCTTTTCCAACTTTATTCTGGTGTGTATATTCCAGCAAATATTGTATTTTTTTCATGTTTATGAGTACTAACAATTTGTCACTTTGAGGCTGGCAACTGCTGTCATTGCTGGTGAGAAAGATGAAAAAGAAGCGAGATAAGAACAGGAGATTGAAGAAAATAGCACAGTAAAAAATTGTAAAAATAGAAAGTACACTATATGTTCCATATCACATAGGTATTAGTTCTCTCCTCTGTAGTCATAATTCGGTGAAGTTTTTAGTTGTGAAAAGCATGATTAAGAACATGCATGCTTTCATCTGGCCTGCACTGCTCGGAGCATAAAGCAAGCAATCACTGGAACTGTTCCTAAGGGCATGTTGCAAAATGTGCCCGAAAAGATAACTTTTGCACAGCTAGGCTGCTAGCTGTACCTAGGTTAGCTAACTAACAACCAGATTGGTGGTATCTGAGTGAGCTATGGCCTAGATCAGAGAAGTTACCAGGGCTTTATCTTCTCATCCTCTCAGCCACCATTCACTGGTGCCAGCACTATTCTTTATACGGTCAGGTGATAAGGCAGCTTTAGGGAGCTGAATGGATTGAAACTTCACCCTAAATGTAGTTAAAGCGGCTTTTTTTCTTTTTTTTTTTTTTAACCTTAGTCTTTACCTATTATAGTTAGACCACCAAAAGGAAAGGTTACTATTTTACGGGGTCAGTGCACTGTAACTGCGTCTACAGCTGCAAAGCTGCTAGTTCTGCAGTGGAGGAGAGTAGTGTGCGTTTCGTGATGCATAGAGGAGGGCATGACTATCTGTATGACAGCAGGCCATAGGTATATCAAATTAAGTATAACATGTGATTGTGTCCTAGCCTGTGACTTGATCAGCCTCCTGAATCATTCACCCATAGTTACAGGAGCATGAGTGCTGGATCAAGGAAGGAGAAGGGAATGGGGAAGACATGACTGCCCCAGCTTATATTAGCTTACGCTGCCACAGTACCTGAAGCACATTCAGACCCTTAATAAATTGGAGCACTGAGAAAAGACTCCAGAATGCTATTAGGATTTTTAAAATTGTGTGCTATGCCTTATTAAATGTAATTGTAAAGTTATTCTGAGTGCTGTTACCCAATGAACTGGTACTGGAAATACTAGTTTATTTTTATGCCATGGAAGGTGGTTTGTGTATGATGGGGAGCCTCTTCATTCTCGTGTTCACAGTCCATTGTGCCAGAACTCATTTATGCTTTTTCCTGGCAATTTTCTCACAGCTCTAAAATTGTGGACACAGGACCTAATCCAACGAAGGTCTTAAGCATGTACACTGCCAACCATATGTAGTCTCACTGGAATCACTAGGGAGTATAGTAGGCAAAGTGAAAACGCCCTTTGGTCTTTCTATATCAACTGAAAGAAATGTCATATTAGGACAGCTGCTTTCCTATTCTCCTTAGCCTTTCCTTGGTTTCGTCAAATAGAGAATAGGTCAATACTTCATCATGAACATGAAGCTGAGCCAACACATAAATACCCTCAAGCAGCACTTTTAACATTTTGGAATATTTATAGCTAACAGCAAAATTTTAGGATAATAAACCATTCAAGGGCTGTGTTAGTTCATTTTCTCTAAAATACAGTTTTTATTCTGGATGAATTCCAGATGTCTGAGCATGGACTAGAATTCAACTGGAATGGTCTAAAACTGAATACCATTCTTTCTTTTCTTTTCCCTTTTTTAATAGGACTTTCCAGAGAGGCTGTCTTATAAACACAGTGTAACAACATGTAATAACAATAAATGTGATTAAACAACAACAAAAAAGATTTAATTTGCTTTCTGAAGTACTGTTCTGACAATTATGCACTGACTAAAAGTCATATGTCACACCCTGTATTTCACTGTTTCTTTTCTGGATCCTCAATATTTCATATTTATAGTTATGTTAGGAATCATGGCCTATATTGTGTACTCTAATGCAAAGGAAAACTAGAAAACATAGACTGTTTAGCCAAAACTGATTTTTTTTCCCAGTAACTGTATTCTCTTCTCCTGTGATAACTCTTAAGTTCTGTATTTCAGATTTTTTTTTTTCTGTTGATCAGCTTTGTTCTGCAGTGATGCCCCTTCTGCTCCCACTTTCTCCTTTTCATTCTCCAGTCTTGGAGTCCTTTTTCTTCCTGGAGAATATTGAATTCTTTTCAGTGCTCAGCCTGTAATATTTAGTCGAGATGCAGAAGGTGCTGATGGTTATTGGTAGTTATGAAAGCAAAGATGATCAGGACAGCTGGATTTCCTGTCCAGATATCATGGCTAATCTGCATATTCAGTTCTGTGATTTGTAGTCTGAATTTCATTTAGAAGAATTAGGTAACTATTTCTCAGTGTCTTGGATGTTCCTGAATTTTAAAGAACAATCATAGGTCACACGTAAAAGTTATTGTATTACACATATAGAAAGGTAGTTGAAATAAATGCAAGATTTCATTAATTTGGTCAGTGATTAGAGTATGTTTTCCCTAAAGTGAATTTTGTCTTATCTGTATTTACAATCCATTTGTTTCTTCTTTCAAATTCAGCTTCACATCTTGAACAATTTAGGTCAATGGCTATCAAGGTTGCCATACCCTCTAGAGCTGAGCATTGCCTCTCAGAGAGCACTGCCCACAACAATGATCCTCTGCCAGGTTACATCCCTGAACTTCTCCAGAAGACCTACTTCTCCTGTTACAAGCAGGAATTTACACATGGGCAGCTACGAATAAGGCAACAGAGATATGCGCTAAAACTGTTCTAGAGGCACTCCTCACAGGTTTGTGTCTGAAGGTGATTTTAGGTGCTCCTAAAATCAGGTTCTAGCTTATTTACAAAATCATAGAAGAGAGGTGATAGTTAATATATAATACCAATGTTAGTAAATAATCAAAAAGTAGCTAACTGAAATAATAAGTATCCATGCAGCTCAGTTTAGACAACCAAGAAACAATGGGAATACATCTGTTGAAAAGATGGTAACAAAATTTATGTAGGAATTAAAAAATTAATTAGAAGCCATTTTCTAATTCTGGTGCTAATGTTTTTAATTTCCACTGTAGCAGCTTTGTGAAGTACTTGGTTCTTATGTCACAAAAGGGGGTCATACCTTATCTTTCTTAACTCCTAGTGAAATATTGTTTGCTCGCCATTATCTGCTAGCACAGAAAAATAAGAGTTGAATTTGAGTTCTTGAGGTAGGTTTTTAAAGCCATTTTAGGTCTTTGGAATATGGTTTTGCTAGATATGTATTGTTGTCCCTAATGGAGAACCCATGGTGTTATGCTTTGTTCTAAAATACCACAAAGAAAATCTCTGTTTTTGCAGCAAATGGGGATGAGTTTTAAAATCTGCAATATACATTAAACAATGCATGCTGCCTGATTTTGTCATAAGTAACAGTTTCAGGGAAGACTATTCTTGGCAGACACTGCTTGAAGTAGAATTAACAGGCTCATGATGATAGAGATCCCAATAGACATGCTCTCTTTTTATTGATATAAAATAACCCACAAAACTTTCCACAGGAATCTCTGTATAGACATTCCTTTGTTTTGTGCATCTCCTTTCTCCCAGAAAATATCTGCCTATCACTCCTACCTGTTTGTATCCATTTGTGCCGTGATATGACACCTTTTTCTAGCTGCCATTCCAGCAGAAACTGGAGTTAGTATTTTTTAATTGTTCTGGCGAGAGGCAATTTGTCTCGTATTGAGCTGAATTTGAGAAATTTGTAAAAAATTTACTTGGTTTTCCAACATAGACTTATAATTAATAGAAAAGGGTTGATAATTGATTCACCTTTGCTGAAGTTGCAGAAGAATTATGGTACTGGGCCAGTGATAAACAAACTAATTTGTCTGGTATTTTCATGACAGAAACATTGGCACTGGACAGGTCATTGTGGCATAGACTCTAATCTTTTCTCTGCCAAATTTAGATTGGGTATATTAATTTCAATTAAGGATAGTATCCGTTCAGGCCAGAACAGGAATAGTCTTTTATATTGTGATTAAAGGAGCCTTATTATAGATCAACATGCTGAATAGTGATGCTTTAAAATGATTTGATCACTAATTTATAAAGAGAGAAAATATATTGAACATTTATGAAATCCAGTTTTTTAAAGACTGACTGAACTCTGAATTAATTTTTGGTATGGTTAAATCTTGTCCTATACAACAGACACCTGATAGCAACTTTTGTTTTATTTTGTTTAGGCCCATGAGGGATTAATAACATTGTAAGGAAATATTTTTCAAAAATTAAAGAGAAATTCAATAAAAAATTTTATTTGTAAGTAACAAAATGCAGAAAAATATCTTCAAGTGCTGGCTCCCCCACTCTTCCATCCAGGAAAGTGTGTTAAGATGGAGCTACATTACAGCTTTAGTATTCTTCTCGTTGTTTCTTCCATGCTGTCTCAGATCATTGCCCTGCTTTTAGATGGTCTGTTAACAACTAGGTATTTAATGGAAAAGGGAAAAAAGGTAGCTGAGTACCTGCAGGAAGGTTTGACAGGAGTGGAAATGTAAGACCATCAATACTGGCTTTGCAATACCAAATACAATTAGTGCAGTTGTGTTTGAATATAATTGATTAGATTGATCCAAGATAGAAAGGGAGTGAATAAGAAAGTATAAACTTTTGCACCTTTGGAGGATATGCAGAGATCTGTAGTATGCTTAAATGGTGCATTTGGACCCTGAAAGTATGTTTAGCCAAGTACATTACTAAGCATACGGTATAATAAAGAAAACAATGCTAACCATATGTGTAAGATGTCCCTACTTCTCATGCTTATGTGACTTGAAATACACGTCCCCCACTTTTGTCCTTTTAATTCTACTGAGCTCAAGCAGTGGAACAAGGCAAAGCTGCCAGTATCTTATATTTCATTCATTAAAACTTTAAACAAAAATGTCTTAATAAATTCTGAACGTTTTAAATCTCTTCTGGAATGAACTTCTGAGTTATTTTAGGTATAATTTATTATTTGAAGGTTTGTGCCTGTGTAGTTTTGAATTCAGCATCAGGATCTGTATAAGATTTGTGTAGAACTACTCATAGTTATTTGGAATGTTTATCCAAAATTCAGGTTATTTACTTAATCTATTAGAATTGCGAAGAAGCACATTTTTGCCTTTTCTAAAGGCCAACCCTACCAGATACCTAGCATTTTATAAAGAGAAAAAGGGAAGACAGGTTTCTACTCTCTTTTGAATTAAATGCGTTTTGCATTAAGCATGAAGAGCTATATTTTGACTGCTTACTTCAGGCCCCTAAGAAAGTGTTTCAGTATCTGTAAACATAAACTGAGTGTTTGTTTCAAGGTTTCTCATTCATTCCACCTACATTAGCAGCTTCTGGATAGTTAGTGAAGAAAGCAGTTTCCTCTGAAGAACTAGTGAAGATACCTGTGTCTTTTCATTGATTGTTTTGGGGCTTAGGTGCCTGCATGCCGTGCAGAGAGTCACATGAGACTGGGGGAAGCTCTACGAGGTTCAGGCATTCATGTCTGAATGTGTCTTTGCTTTGGAACTTCTCATACCATGCTTGCACATTGAGCTAGTCTCACCTCAAGCGGTTTGGTGAGCCACTTCTCTGCACAGCTGCAAAAATGTTTGAAACGGTTCTGGAAAGTTAAAAGATGAGGGTTGGGAGAGTGCAGTTGCCTATTTCAGAATCAATATTGCTTATACCCTTTTACTACGTTTGTAGAAGTGTAGCATGAGCAGGTTATCTCCCTGCCTAGGGCTGTGGATACTGAGTACTCTTAAGATGAGATACCGAAGAGCAGGGATGAGTAACAGGTTCCATGGTGTTTGTACAGTTGCAGTACTTAAATGCAAGTGCATATGACAGTAGGCATAATTTGTGGTCTAAAGAGTGATTGTAATGGCTATACTAAACAGTGCAGGACAGAAAACCCTCGACATTTGTGGAAGGAAGCAGTTTGTGTGGAAAGCTGGATGTTCACACTATCTATATTTCAGGGTGCTTCACTTCCGACTCTCTCTAATCTGGTCCAATGGACTCCATTAGTGGTTGGAGTACATTTTCTAGCGTTGCTCCATCTAAAAGGACTATCATCTGTATTCTTTTAGTCTGTTCCATGATATATGAACCACAGTAAAGAAAGTGGAGATGACTTCAAAAGCTCACTTCTGTTTCAAATTTAAATTGCAATGTAGATGCATCCAGTATATTTCACTGATAGTGGCAACAGAATTGAGCATGCTATTCAATTTTTACTCGCATTTGAGTGAAGCATTTCAGTAATTAATTTATGCTTATTAAGTATTCAAATCTGTGTATCCTGTTTTAGCTTTAAATGAAGTATTTTCTTCTATTAATTAGAGATGCAGTTGTTTTCATCTAGAATATTTTGTCCTCCTGTTCTGTTTTTACATGAGCATTTCCTGTTACGGATCATTCAAGTATGGATTGTATTTAAGAGATTGTATTAAGAACCTCATGGTTCTTACCTACGTATCTACAGTTTCTCCCTCCAGCTGGAAGTGTTTCTACATTGTGATACTCCACTTAAATGAACTTTTCTTAACACATTTATAGCTGTTTTATACCATTAAAAGTTGATTTTGTGTAAAAATTCAGAACAATATGAGTTTAAAAAAAAAAATTGAACGTCCTTGTCTTACTACATGAAGAACCTGCCAAAAAGTGTCTTTATCAGTGGAGTGAAATGTAAGCTGAATTTTTAAGTACCTGACAGATATCTGCAGTATGATCCGTGATGAACTTTTGCAAAGCTAGAAATGTGTCTTTTTGATAAAATCTTATTTCTAACTATCTTTGGTACTGGTTTACTTTGCCTTTCACTACCATCCATGACTTCTCTCTTGTAAGGCTGTGAATCAGACTTTGCAAAAACTGATCAGCTTTTCATTGTGTTTTGTGGATGCCCAGTTAAGCTGGTCTTCATGTAACAATCATGTTTACATTTGTCATTCAGTGGATACATCTTTGATATAAGCAGAATAGAAATTCACTAGATCATGTGCTGTGTCATCTTTTTAGTACACAGACCTTTGTATAAATCCATAAATTACAACAGTCAGGTGATGATGACATTTTAAAATTCTTCTAGTCTGAGAGTTTAACTCTAGTAAAATGCTATGGGAAGTTTTGAAAGCCGCAATATCATTTTGAAATTAGCTCTTTATTGCTCAGGTGCAAAATTTTGCAGTCAATTTGTACTTATCTGTCAATTAAATGAACCTTTAATAACATGCTCAGGGCACTTCAGGACCCATTTACTGATTAAGAGAGAATGGGTTAGTCAATAGTTGCCAAATATCTAGACAATTAGATTTTCATGTGGTTGGGTTTTTTTCAAGGGTTCTTATTAGAAAATACCGTTTTTTTCCCACATTAGATTGCTTTATAAGGTTATTGTTTTTCTGACCAGCTTGAACTTTGGTATGACTTGATCCCCTATATCATCTACATGCAAGCTTATCCTGCCTGAGATCTGTTTGCTGGCCTTTCAGAGCCCTTATCTCCTTTCCTAGGAGGCTAAGAGACTTGTGAGATCTGTGCCTAGCTGTGCAGATACAATATCTGTCCACCTGCACTTATCTACAGGGGAATCCTCAGGAGTTCAGGTAGGGATGGAAGTGACCATTCTTCTTATCTGGGTCTGTTACTTTGCATCAACCTTCTTCACTCTTTAAACCCATTTTTTAGCTGAAATTTTTGCTGTGGGCTATTCATACTTGTGATGTCTCATGGATGTGTATTACCACTGAGAAGATACTCATCTGTTGTCTGAGTAACATCTTCTTATTTTTCTTAAATGCATAGAGAGTAAGGTCAGTATAAAAGTGTTTACCGTAACCACTTTTCTTATCCTTTCTGCCTCTTTAGACTATTAACTGTATTTTTTTCAATCTGAATTAAAATTATTTCTTTGCAGAAGGGAAAAATACAGCTGTGTCTTATTATGTTTATACATCTAAACCCCTCAGATTCAAACATATTTCCTAGAAACAGAAATTGTCTTTGGGAAAAGTGCTTCTTTGAGGGCACTCTCCCTTAGACATTTCTTGTCTGACAATCAAAACTTTTCTCAAAAGATGTACAAGGGATAAATGTCTTTTAACTCACTTTTCTCTTATCTGAATTGAAGTTTCATTTAGTTTTATATTCTCTCATCTTGTACTGTGTGATAAAAAAAGAAGAATACTTAAAAAAAAAGAACAAAACCATTGAAGATTCATTATATCAGCTTTTAGGATCAATTATGTGTGTGTAGCCACTTCTAGTTTGACCATTTATATGCATGTTTTTAGTATCATAAACAGGATATTCAAATATTGTAGCAAAATTCTGAGCTTATTTTGGGCCCTGGTCCTAAAGTTATGACAATAACTTAGTGTATAAGCAGTGCTGCTATTCATAGGCAAGTGGTTTGCAGAACTGAGGCCTGAGCTAGTTCTGATCTTTTTAGTTTGTCCAGTAAATATTTATCTCTGCTTTTTGATTTAAGTGTGGAAGTATTTTGAAGCCAAAACACTTCACTACCAGTAGAGAGCTGTGCTCTTAATGTATTTTATTGTAACTGTTTTGAATTGCAGCATTCATAGTTGTTCTTATGAAGTGTACTATGAAGTTGTGGTTCTCTGTTATGTTTTGGTGAAGTATATAAGGCTATTTTTTTGAAATGAAGAGTAGGACAAGCCCTGATTTTTTTTTTTTTTGAATGTTCTTACTGTTTAATTTTTCTTTAACTCACTATGTGAGAAACACCATAAGGTGGCCTGTTGTGTACTGCTTCGTGGATAAAATTATCCTCTCTATGTAAAATACTACATCTCTTGTCTATGTTTTGTTTTTACCATGTTCAGTTATCTTAATGAGTGCTGTAAATTGTGCTGATTCTTACCAAAGAGCAGAATTTTAAAGACCTACATCAGGAAAAGACCCAGAAAGGAAAAAGTAACTGAATTGATTTGATAATTAGCCCCACCATATAACTTCATAGTTTTGATTTAACGGAAATTTGGGGTCTAGTTTAAAGGAGAGAGGATTTTTTTGCTCTACCTTCACATTGGTCAAATTGGATGGCTTCATGTGTTTGAACTTGTCCAGAGACTTCTGAAAAAAAAGAAAATCATGGTTTTATAAATCTGGCAGCTTTAAAGGAAAGCATATTACGTCTCTGCTGGTGTAGGCAAAAGTGATTTAATAACTTGATCCACAGAACAGAGAGTAGAAACCTCAATTAGAGTTTTGGTTTAATCAAGTTTGTAGATTAATTTTGCTCATTTGGATCAGATCTGTCTAATTATAAAGCTATATGGCAGATAAAAGGGAACTGAAAAAAGTATACCTGGTACTAATGAACCTCCCACAAGTCCTTTTCATTTTAAGTTATTTTGTTTGTATGCTTCAATTTTCATTCCAACAGAAAAGCCTTCAGGCGCTGAAGTATAAGGATAAGTTACTTTGCAAGTCTCAGAAAAAGTATAAGGAACTCTCTCTTTTTCTTTCTTCTTCTTACTCTTAGATGTTGTTTTTGAAAGATGACCTAAAATTTTGTAAGGACAAATTTATGTTTTCTGTTTAATTGCACAGATGTATTTTGGGATTTAGTCACCTACCCACTTGATTGCACCTGCCTACAAGGTAGTTAGATGACTAATCCCCTTCATTTGATTCTCCACTTAATTGCAAAAAGAACTCTATTAGACTGAAATAGTCAGAATTGAAATAAAAATAAAAAATGGTACTAACTTTTCTTCCTATGATTTTTTTCTAAAACATAGTGTGAGGTTGTTTACTAAGGTTTTATTGCTGTCTCCTCTGGCTTCAGCCTCGATGAAATTTAATTTTATTAGTAGATTTCCCTGACGTTATGATTTCTGACATTTCTTATTTTGACTGATAATGTTGTATGAAAAGGTCTGTGAGTGTGGTATATTTAACTGTGGTGGAATTTTACTTTCCATTTGTATTCACATATTTTTGTTTTCTGTCATACAGGTGGTATGTTAAGTGGAATAAATGGTTGCAGTGATATTTTCAAAGTTGCAGTCACTGTTTTACTGGAGTGTTTAATACATGTTGAAAACGCTCTTTTTTTAACAAAAGAGACTAGCTTCTTGTCTTCAGTGCTTCTGATTCATAACCCATTATGTCCCACACTAAACATAGCCTTGCTCATTTACGCTGATCTCATTCCAGGAATGTGTTGTGTAACAGCTGGCAGTGCACAACCAGAGGCGTGCTCCCAAGTGTCTGCAAATTATTTCAGCAGAAGCTGTAGTCTCTTAGAACCTTGCATGCAGTGTTTGGCACTTCCCAGCATATGGCACCTACTGGCTGTCCTTCTCATACCCTCACACTTCTATATCACTTATGAATATGATGCTGAGCCAAAATTTTAGTTTGTATTCTTGTTGTTCTTTGCATGCATCTGTTGCTGTTATTTAAGTAGGCAGGAAGGGAGTTTTCTCCTGGGTATGGAAGGAAGGTTGCAACAGCAAACCCTGTATCTTCAGCTTTCTGCTGGAATTACTTTTCTTCTATTGTCTTTCTCAGTTTTCTTCCTTTCTGAAACTCTATACCAGGTTATTGTCCATTGGGCTGCATCGTTGACAGTTGCTGGCTGTTTTTACATAGGCAATGCCATGAATAGTGAAGGTGGGGGCTGCAGTTACAGATAATTTTTTATTGAGATACTTTCTTACTGAGGAAAGTTGCTGGTTTATCTTTTTTTTTTTTTCTTTTAAGTCTTCTACTGTGCGGTGTATACTCTTCGATGAAGCCACCATGAAATAATACATTTGACAATAATTATTTTTCAAGAACAACTTAGATCTTTATTTTTAAATGAAGATATACAGTAGTTTATCTGTCTACTACATTACATAGTCTTCATGGTGGTGTATTGAACTGAAATTGGTTTCACAGTGTCCCTTTTCTAAAGGCAAGATTGGAAACACCTGTTTTGATGTTTAAAATAGGACTTAAAAGGAGTGGAAAAAATTCCTCAAAAAATAATAGTGAGCTCATACTTTAGCCTTACAGATGCCTTAAATGGACTAAGAAAGTCCGTTGCACTAAAAGTTCCTTTCACTGCCTTTCACCAAGTAAGAGGGGATGTGCCTTAATATTCCTGGAGTTGCGTTCCCTGAGTACTATTAAAATACACCCACAAGGTCTGTTTCAGAGCAAAACTCAGGCATGACAGGTATACATGTTCAAAATCACAAGAAATTTGTTTTTTCCAAAGAGACAACTTCACTAAGACAGCTGTCTTCAGTGGAGAGTTCTGCCCTTGACCCACTCTAACTGGAGAATCTTGGTAGGCAGTCATGCTTTTCATGGAAGAAGAATGATGAAGTTCTAACACATGTAAATACAGTATTTCCTACTCACTGTCCTTAATGGCTCTACCCAGAGCTTTTTGGGGGTTTGGACCCTTTACTTTGAAGGTAGTTTGCTGTGTGTGTAGACTATGTTAGGCAAGAGACCAGGATTACAGTCTGGAACCAGACATCCACTTCTTGGGTATTTCAGCCCTTAACTTATAGATTCCTGAGAAGGTACTTCTTCATCTCTCCCACAATTCCAATTCAACTTCTGGCACATTGGCTATCCAAGCTGCAGAATCACATGTAGAATAAATTTAACTGCTATGTTGTTATCTCTTGTTTTTCCAGCCTGATCTTTCGGATCCAGGTTTTCAAGTACACTTAGGGACATAATTTCCCCTGGATTTGGGTTTGTCCTGCATATACTTGTGAATGCATGTGTCTGTGAAGTGTTGGGGAAAGGAACTTTTGGAAAGGGTCTGAATTCCAAGCAGTTGGATAATTAGTTCTAGAGAAGGGAAGGAGAGAGACAAGCAACTCTGAGGTCTGTCTTGAAGGTGACAAGAATAGAAGAGAGGTAGATGAATACAGTTTGGGGCACAGAAAAGAACAGTGAGGGCAAGAGGATTCATCTGGGAAAAAAAAGTGAAAAAATGAAGCCCATATGGATTTCTTTTAGCTGTTTTCCATTGCTTAGTTCTGCCTTGTTTTGGTTTATAATGATTTTCCAAGTACAACATACTTAAAAATAAATCAGCGTTTTCATCAGAATTTATGCACTTGCAGTCCTGATTCTGTTTTTAAAGTGCAGCTGTTGAGAATCCCTCAAGATAGCTTACATTTCTTTGTTTTCCCTGATAAGTTATAGTTAGCTTTTTTGCCAGCTATTTCTCACACAACATCAGAATTAGTCTTGTAAAGACTATTAAAATGGAGTTGACAAGCAGAACTAATAATTCTTGCGGGTTTTAATGTGGTTTTTTAAAATTTTGGTCTTATTCCAGGCTCAGTTTTTAGGTTGACTGATTTGCTCTCTGAAAAGTAGGCCTACAGACTTGGGCTCAAAACGTTAAAAGACTCTATGGTCATATACAATATTATTGTGTGGAACAAAAAGTTAACTATCCTGGAGAATTAAAACAAATCCATTAGGAAAAGAGAGAACTATTTTTAAGAACTGTCTGTGAAGTGGCATGAATTATCTTGAAGACAGTGGTCCTGCTCATGTGCAACTCAGTTGAAGTGCTCGTTTGAATTTTTCTAGCAGCTAAAACTATGCTTTTGGTGCACTAAGCATACAATACAAAGTTTTCTATAACTCTCAACGGTATGACATTCTGCGACACTCTCTTTGTCCTTGATGCATATGTGATACATTACTGAATGGATGCTCTAACTAGAATGTTAAACAAAAACCCCTAAACAACCAACCAACCAACTAACTAATCCTTTACTTTCATTTGTTTCTAAGCTATATTATCATCAACTTTATGTGTTCTCATATTTATGGGTTTAAATCATATGTCTTATGTTCCCATTCATTCCAGAAATGCTGTGTAGTCAAAACATTCCTTGATGCTATAGCCTTTTGCAAGAAGCTGTGTGCTTGAGGTTGGACTATAAGATCTGTTCCTTGACAATTATATTACTACAAGTAACAGCCTCTATGACAAAACTGACAAATTTATAATTTGTCTTTAAGTTTTCTCTGTGTAAGATAGATATGCTCAGATAAAGTAACTTTTTTAAAAATTGTTGGTGCATGATTTGTATTGGATTGGGCTCATATAATTTTAGCTGATCTCATTATAATTGGTGCCTTGTTTGATTTTATGTATGTGTGTTCAACCAACCATCTTGCATTTTCTGTCTGTTTAAGGAGGTTAAAAGAAGGACTATATTATGGACTGGGGAATTCCTCATTTAACCAAAATTCTGTGTTTGGGCTCTTGATTGAAAGAAATTGAAGTGGATAGAACTGAGTCTTTGCATTATTTGAATAGACTGAGAGACTACTACTTCCTTCTTCTGCTGATCTTTCACTGATCTTTTTGTTGCCTGTATTGTCTTTGCTTCAGTTAGAGGATGTTTTATTTTTTAGGGGTTCACAGTAATACTGAGAAAAGGAAGTACTTGGAAAAGATGTCAGAGCTCAGGTTTAGCATCTTGTGACACGCTTTGTGTCAGATGATGGGGAAGTTATAGTACCACTTCTTAGCTGTATTCCCTTTATATGACTGTGGCTGTGTCCCTCCAATGGGTTAAAGAGGCTAATAAACCCACCAAAGTTCTCCAAGAGCTGTATTTGTTTTTAATGACAAGGGAAGAATGAATGACTTGGACTGCCAGTTTTCTCAAAAAGATCTGTCCATTCCCTGTATCTCCCAGAGATATTGATTACATCTCTGGATTCTCTAAAACAGCTCATGCTTTCCTTCATATTTGATAATGTAATTTGAGTGAAAGGTGAACTAAAAACCAAAAGAGATCCCTCTATGTAAGAAAAATTCTGGGGCTTTCAGCCTCTTGCCTCAAAATTTGTTCAGTGTATTTTTAATGAACTGGAATACAGTAGAAGAAGCTTGCTTTAAGTCATATCTAATTCTTGCGTTATCATGTGTCACAAAATTAAGTACAGATTTTGATCAGATTGAATAATGTTTTACTGATTTATATATTTTATTAGATGTCAATATACAGGATATTCTTCATTCCAGCCAAAGGAGATATTCCTGAACTAAATGCATTTTGTCATCGGTGTAATTCTGTTAGCCTTACAGAGAGTTTTTCTTAAAATTATCTTGATCCAGTAATTCCTCCTACAGTTGTAAGTATTTTGAATTTATTTTCAACTATTACTTCAGATGCTGAAAACAGTAGCAGCTGCATAAAAAGAGAATAAGTAGCTTTTTATTGGCTGATAATTATGAGAAAATCCCATTTTGTAGTCTAATATTTATTATGCAAATCAATGGGGTCCAGATTTTTCAACTATCTCCCTTCATAATGGCATTTAAACCATTGAAGCTATTCAGATACATTTTATGATGGAAATAGCCATTTGTACCCCATTCATTAGTCACCTGTTTTAATGTGATAATTGTTATGTTCAGACCACTGAAGTCAGTGGTTTTCCAGAATGTGTTTTAATATCACATTATATATACATATATATATTTTTATATATATATATACTGCTAAACTGAGTAAGAATGGATTTATGCATATGATTATTTCATGCACCAAGCTGGAATTTAAGGCTGGAACAGTCCTTTTATATGTGCAGTATCTCTCTATTTCTATTGCCATAGCAGTATGAATATTAAGTTGCAGCGTGCATTATATCTGAAATTATTGGCTCTAATACAGAGAAAAGTAATAGTTATTTGACACTAATCTTTGTGTTGCAGTGCTTTTCTGCTGTCTGGAATTTTAAGAGTTCTTTGGTTCTGCTGAACTCCAATATTAACTATTTGAAAAAATATGTATGCCACAGTCAGCAGGAATTCATATGGGCTGAAAAGATGAGCCTTTTAATATGATGGGTTTTTTTCTGTTGGTGGGTAACCTCCTGATACCATCTGAGTTCTTTACTGTGCCTGGTGACAGCTTCCTGATGGAGTTCCAGCCTCTTTGCCTGCTTATGATATTTTTTTTCTGTGTGTGTTACTCGTGTCAACTTTCATTGAAAAAATAATTAAAGCAGGGAAGTATTTAATGGAAATTTAACCTGAATCACACTGTTCACAACAACGCAGTCTGTTTAAATGTCATGAATGACGGATTAGGAGATTTACACTGGCTGTTGCTTTTCACTCAACGGTCAAAATAGAACCAGCTCAAGAAGAAGAGTAGCAGGAAAACCAGTTAAGCCTCCTGCTAAAGTCATTGATTGAACTGAGACTTGCGAGACAGCTTCTCAAAATTTACCACATACTTTCATAAATGATATTGTGTTGACATTCAGTTTCTCAGAAGTTCCAAGTGTTCCTTGGCTTTGCTTTAGGCCTCGCTGCTATTTGCAGCTCCTGCGGAGCTTTAAAAGCTTTCTATAGGGACTGTGTTTATCTACAGTTTATGCATACTGGCTTGAGATTGCGAACTCCTTACATATACTTTTATCACATTGCAAATTTCATGTCTATTGGAAGGTTACTTGCATCCTCACCTCTTTTTTTCGGAGTCTTTGAGTAGATTTCCAGGCTCGTGGCACAGTGCTAGCAATGAAAAAATTCTGTATTTTGTGAGAAAAGATGGGGAGGTCTAGAGAATAGGTCCACTCAGTTACATTATGGAACTTATAAGTGTTTCAAAGACAAACACCTTTGCTGAAAAAATGGTTTAAGGTTTTTTCTTTGTAATTTTTTTCCCAGTGTTTAATTATAAGCAACCCAATGCTGTTTTTCTTGAGTGTTTCTGTTGATTACAATTTTCATCAATACTGAACAGATCATAAAGCGAGGATGATCAAGGGTCATATGCTTCATGAACAGCAACTTTTAAAAAGATGACTATTCTACCAAGTAGTTTAAAGAGAAGAAAAAACTCAGAGCAACATGATCTTGGAGGAAAAGAACAGGGATCATGGATATACAATAGAGACCTCATTTATACCCACTGAACTCCCAGGAAAGCAGGCGAGACACCAGGCTGTGAAGGTCATACAGGTAATTTATTGATTACTTGGGTATGTAAAATGCTTTTACTAAATAAAAGGTGGGGGGTTTTTTGATCTTCTTGCAAATCCTTTTTTTTTGTTGTTGTTGTTTTTTTTCTTCTTGGAAAGACTTGGAAGACTATACTTATGCAACTCATCATGGCTAGGCTTCGCAAACGAAGATTTGGGAAGGCACTACCCACATTTGTTACAAGCGCACTGGTGGCTAAAGAGGCCAATATGAGATAGACACGTCCGGTTGAAAAGGCACAGCAGAAAGACTCCTTAGGTGGTATATTCTGCAAGACACGATTCTTTCTGCATTGTCTTTTCTCCTCAAGAGTGATCCTGCGTGCTTTCTCAAAAGCATCCGCAGTGTTATAGATGGTGTGTCTCCAGACCTCCCAGTTGGAGGCCAGAGTAGACCAGTTATGTTGATCGATATGGCCAAGGCTGAGATGTTGTTTCAGGGAGTCCTTGTATCTTCTCTTTGGGGCTCCTCTCTTGCGGCAGCCAGTGGCAAGTTCACCATAGAACACGATTTTAGGGAGGCGGTGGTCCTTCATCCTGGAGACGTGCCCTGCCCATCGCAACTGTGTTCTCATCAACATGGCCTCAATACTTGTGACTGCTGCTTGTTCTAGAACAGATGTATTGGTTGCATAATCTGACCAGTGGATGTTTAGGATTGTACGGAGACAGTGTTGATAGAAGTGTTCTAGGAGTTGCAGGTGGTGGTGGTAGATTACCCATGATTCAGCTCCATATAAGAGAGTACACAGCACAATGGCTCTGTAAACACTGATCTTTGTACTTTTCTTCAAGTGTTTATTTCGCCAAACTCTTTTATGAAGCTTTCTGAAGGCACTGTATGCCTTTGCCAACCTGTTGTCTATCTCTCCGTCAATCTTACCATCCGAGGAGATGAGGCTACCTAGGTAATTAAACTGTTGGACTGATTTGAGCTCTGATTGACCAATGGTGATATGGGGATGATGGAAGACTTCCTGAGGTGCCAGTTGATAGAGAACTTCTGTCTTCTTTAAGCTGACTTCCAGCCCAAAGAGCTTGGCAGCGTCTGCAAAGCAGGATGTTAAACGCTGCAGAGCTGCTTCTGTGTGGGCGACAAGGGCGGTGTCATCAGCATAGAGCAGCTCCTGGACAAGATGATTTAAGGTCTTAGTGTGGGCCTTCAGTTGCCTTAGGTTGAATAGGCTTCCACCAGTACGGTATCAAATGTAGATACTGTCCTGATCATTGAGGTCTGCCGTGGCCCTTTGGAGCATCATGCTGAAAAAGACTGTGAATAGGGTTGGTGCGAGAACGCAGCCTTGTTTCACACCATTAGAAAGGGCTCAGAAAGCGCATCACCATATCTGACTTGGCCATGCTGATCCTCATGGAGTGAGATGATCATTTTAAGGAACTTGGGGGGACAACCTAAACGTTCCAAAATCTGCCATAGACCTTTTCTGCTCACAGTATCAAAAACCTTGGTGAGGTCAACAAAGGTTACATAGAGACCTTTGTTCTGTTCCCTGCACTTCTCTTGCAGTTATCTGAGAACAAATACCGTGTCTGTGGTACTCCTGTTGGCTCTGAAACCACATTGGCTTTCAAGTAGAATTCCTTCTGCTGTAGCGGGTATTAATCTGTTCAAAAGTATTCTTGCCAGGAGTTTGCCAGCAATGGAGAGCAGAGTAATACCACGGTAATTTGAACAGTCTGATTTAATTCCTTTCTTCTTATACAAAGTGATGATGACTGCATCGCGAAGGTCTGATGGTAGTTCACCTAGTTCCCAACAGCGCACCACAGACTCGTGAAATTTAGCATGGAGTGCTTGGCCCCCATGTTTCCAGACTTCGGGTGGAATTCCATCAACCCCAGCTGCCTTGTCAATTTTCACCTGCTGTATGACCTTAAGGGTTTCTCCCAAAGTGGGGGCAATATCTAATTCATTCTTCACTGGTAGTTGTGTGATGGACTGAATAGCTAAGTCTTGGACTACACGGTTGGTACTGAAAAGGGTCTGAAAGTGTTCAGACCATCGATTCAGTATGGAGGTTTTGTCTGTCAGAAGCGTTTGACCATCTGCGCTGAGTAGGGGGCTTTGGATCTGGTATGTAGGCCCGTATGCTGTTTTCAAGGCCTCATAGAATCCTCTGTGATCACCTGTATGTGCGCATAATTGAGTTTTTTTTCAGCTAGATTGATCCACCACTTGTTTTGGATGTCACGGAGTTTCTGTTGGAGCTTGCTGCATGCAAGACGAAAGGCTGCTTTTCTTACGTGGCAGGATGGCAGTGCAAGGTGTGCTTGGTGAGCAGATCTCTTCTCCCTCAGCAATTCCTTCACCTGCTGTTTCAACCCTTGCCTGTTGCTACAGGGCTTTGCAAATGTAGGTAAAACTTTGGAGCCTGCGCAGTGGATTTTTTAGGTGAGACACAGTGTGCGCGGAACTGAACCCACCCTTTAATCCTAAGGTTCATCTGCCAGGGCCGAGTGAGCTTGGACGGTGGCAACGAGGTCCTCAGGACGTAGGTTTGATTAGAGTGTCCTTCTCTTAGATGGATGGCCTTACAGGGCTAAGCAAGCTCCATCTGCCTGGGTTTGGAAATTAGAATTGTCCTTCTCCTAGGATGATTGCCAGAAGGCTAGTGAGCCCAACCTGCCCATGGACATATTATATCTGACCCTTTGGTTTTGACCTGACTGGCATGGGAGACCCTGTCGACAGCATGTACCATCGCCAGCATAGCTTGCAACCTCATAGGGGTACACAAGCTTCTTCCCCATTGAGACTTCATGGCCCCCCAGACCCCCTCTCTCTCCCCCAAATTGGACTGTCAAACCTCTGTGCACTCCAAAGTTCCTCCTCTCTTCTCCCCTCCTCTGGGGCGGCCGCTCGGAGCCTGCCTGGTGTGGCGGCCAAAAGACTTGGAAGACTATACTTATGCAACTACTGTATTGTCGAAGGCAGCAAAGTTGTCTTGTAGATAGATCTGTGGATGATGAATTATAGGCCTCTGATTCTTTAGAAAGTTAACAAATATCTATGCTCAAAAAATATACTGGGAGCAAGGAAGAAAACAGAGCATAAGGGGAAGCTAAAAGCAGCCAGGTCCAGTGGTGGGACTTTTAGTAACTTAGTGGGAGAGGCATCAGGGTGTTTAGCTTAGTATAGGCTGTCTTTGTTTTCTACAAATTCTTACACATTTGACTTACTCATGTAATGGCCTGGCAGCGCTGCCTATGATATCCATTGGATACAAATGTTTTCAGCATAATGTAGGATATATATTAGGATGCAGAAGTATATTTGATTAAAAACTGTCAATTTCCCTGATTTCAGGTTAGTCTGGGTTTTAAAACCAAAGATTTTTACTGTGGTTTCACTTCCTTTTTGGTGATCTTCCTGTGCATGACCAGGTAGTGTATTTGATACTGTCAGTCTCTAAATAATGCAGATACTGATGCTTTCCAAGTATAATATAAATATACAGTGGTTGTTTTAGAATGAGATACCTTTACCGCTGCTAGAAAATAAAAAAATCTGCTCTTCCAGAAAAACTGCTACAGGGAGTTGCAGGTGTGTGAGTTTTTTGTGTTTGTTTTTTGTCGTTGTTGTTGCTAGGTTGTTTTATTTCTTTGTTTGTTTGGTTTTTTTTAAATTCCTAATAATCTATAGATGAGTTTATTAACTGGCAAGTGGAGAGGAGCTATATTTTGGATTGGTTATTTTTGACCCTAGTGCCTTAGAAACTGCTTTTGCCATTCTTAAGTGCATCTTGATGGTATTTTATCTTTAATGTGTAGTTGTTTACTGTTTGTAACAAATTTTTGTTATGAGAGATGAAAAAGTCAGTTATGTGCATTCTTCCTTAGTTATAATTTATTGTCACATTATAAAGCTGTCCTCATATTTGGGATACAACAGTTTGCTCCTGTCATATTTTGACAGTCTGCTTATTTCAGTCAGTTTATCAACTGCTATTGTAATGTTTTTCATCAGGAAGCACTTATTCTCACAAAGTTTTGGTCTCCCACTGTTCCAATTTTAATGAGTAATTTTAGCAGGGGATGGTGTGCTTTATTCTTAGCAGATCTACGTTTGATTATTAAATATATCAACTCTTGGATAAATATAACCTGCTCCAGGTAGATTGTTATTTTCTAACTGAATGTCTTCCTTTTTATTATTTCTTGCCAAGAAAAAGTAATTTCTAAGTAAGTCACCCCTTTTCCATCTACAAAGCACAGTGATGTTCTTAAACAGCTTGCCAGTAGGGTTCATTCAAGCAAAGTGTAGTTTTAAGATGAATTTTGGTAACCTATAAAATTGTTGCCAGCAACACCAAATAACTGGTCTCTGTAATAACTGGAAGATTTCTTTCAATAACACACTCCAAAAACTAGATTCTTAACTTACTTCTTTTACTTACTAATAATACATATTAATTTATCTTTTCAGTCCTTGCTATTTGAAGGTAGGTATTAATTCTGTGCAATGAATTGCATTCAGTATTTAGAACTACAGTGATCTGATCAGCACATCATTCCTGGTATGGTGTCACTGAAGTCAGCGTAAATTATTTTTTTTTCAGGATTTAATTGGCCAATATTGCCCTGGATAGTGCAGATTCCTATAAAGTTTAATGGGGTGGCGTCAATTATAAGTACAGTTATAATACTAAGTATTAAGTACTAAGTACTTTGTAGGTTAAGACAATATTTTACTTTTTAGTCCTACCCACTGGGTTGGAAATTTGAACCTGTGTTTGCAATGAGCTGAAAAATCCGAATGTGAGGAAGAGGGAACTGATCTGTAAAATAACCTCTGTGTAGCTCATAAGCTAAAGCTGAGAGCACCTCAGCGCTAGTGCGAGCATACCACCCACAGGAACTAGGATTGGCTAATGTAAGTGTATCCACTTAAGACTACTAGAAGCTACTAAAGTGGGGTACGTTACAAAAAAATAGATAAAATTATGCAAGTCACTGCTTAAGACAGCTTATCTGTCATGCAAAGGCATGTTTATATTGCTTTTATATTTCTGACAGAGGTGATGTGGTCATTAATCAATAATTGCCTCGCTAGATTTAAAGATAAAGGGTGGCTCTAACAACATAAAGTGAGAGACTGTGGTAGAAGTCTCCTTTAATAAATAACAAGATTTTGCACTTACGTTGCAAAATGCATTTCATCTAAGCAGGATAAAGATTTATAGAGGTGGCTATGCTATGGTGCATTCATTTTAATACAGGAGGAGCTGAGGTATATGGAGTTGGAAATTTAATCAAGGTCATGCAGAAAGTCAGGATTAGAAGTAAGTTTTAGGGTTCAAAATATTTTCTTAAAATCATACTTCAAGCCAAATAAACATAGCTATTCTTTGAGAATTGAAAAGAGCTGTATGACTAGTTATTCTACCATGTCTTGCTGCTGTTGCATAATTGTTGACCAGTGGAAGTGCCTGTGGAGTAATACTTCATACCAGGGCTGAGAGCTTCCTCCCCTGAAATAGGTTGGAATACTTTCCCTTTGATGTCAATATGTCCAGGATCTCACCCAAATGTCAGTATGGCTAGGATAATCTATCTGCTCTGTGATCTTTGGAAGCTGCTACTGAATTTTTAATTAAGCAAAAGCTGAAGATTAGAAAGAAGCTAGAAATCTTATCCCTTGAAAAGAAGGTTATTTCTAGAACCCTGATGTTCAGTTGTTTTTCATGGTACTGGGGAGGCTTTCTCTGCAGAATGCATTCGGGTGAACAGAGGTTTTGAATGCTGTTCTAATGGACTTTTTTCCTCAGTTATCATATTTGGAAAATACAAATTAACAGCATGCACAGTAAATTATCCCCATCGACAAAAGCGTGTTGATGCTTATATCTAAGAATGGCTTTGCAATTAATCAGTTATTTTAAACTCAGTTGCCCTAAGAAATGGATGTGTGTTGCAAGATCACTTAAATTTGGGGCAAGAGATTTTAAAGGTACCGGCTTCATTTTGGTTTTAAGCTCTTCTTGCTTCTAATTTTTTTCTCAAAAATCGCACTTTAGGAATCTTAGCAGCTGAAAATATGGTACAGTGAAAGTTGAATTTTTCTAATATAAAAAGCTTGTACACATGAGAAAATAATGAAATATGGAATATTTGGCATGACTTTTGTATTAGGAGATCACATTGCACTGCAATGTGCATATTCTTTTAAGTCATATTCTTATCAGCTGTGGAAAATGAGATATAATTTAAAATGCTTCCAGAAGCTGAATTCTGGATATTTGAGGTTTTCCTGACCTCCTGGATAAAGACATTTGCGTTAGCAGGGCTAGTGATTCTATTCAGCTGGCTATTTCCAGAGCACGTATGATGCAGAGGATAAAGTCCAAGAAACAGAAGTTTCAACAGTTTTTCTACACTTGTTATTAGCCACCTCTGGCAAATACCTTGATAAGAGTATTGGTTTTGGTTGCATGGCCTGGCAGTGATCTCTTATGGGAATCTCATGTCCTGCCATTCTAATTTAGGGAGCTGAATGATGTCGCAGGAGATTTCAGAAACATCTTTTTTTTTCATGTATTGCGGTATATATATGGTTTGTCTTTTTAAAATCTAACCTCACATTTTTCTTGTGCTCAAGTTGAAAGTTCGAAAATTATGTAACTTGCCTAGATGGGAACTAAAGTTTCTGAGTAGCATTAGTGCTGTCTTCCTCCCTTCCACTCCCTTACATAACAGTTTTTGGAGGCTAAGTATGTTAATTCTGGTTTCTTTTTTTCCAGAATCATGGAGCATGGGTGTGAGAGAATATTTGGTCTTCTTTGTCAGGGAAACTTTGTGAAAGTACAAACATTTACAAAGTATAACATAAAATATTCGTATGTCTCTGCTGTCCCGCACTTCTTTTCAGGGCTAGAAAGGGTAATGGATGCAGAGGCAGTTAAAGGATTTTTAAAACAGTCATTCACTTAAGTCTGAGTCTTTATTATGTATCTGACTTGTCTAATTCTAATGTGAAGAAGCTGAATGCAGTTCAAGTTATGTTACTCCTCTCCATTACACTTCCATTCAGTTTTCTCTTCCTGGCTGCTGTTGTCCTTAGATTAGCTCTGATTCAGGAAAAACTGTGCATCTTTCTTCTGCTTATATGTACACCCAAGATGATTTTTTTTTCCAAGAAGACTCTTCAGTATATGCTTACGTCAATTCAGTAATAATCTCTGTGAGAGCTGAATTTTATTCCACTTAATGAGAAGCTTGAACCTATATATTTTTGGCTAATAGAAGCTTTGCCTTTGATTGTTAATGTGAGTGAGATAGAATCAATGGTCAACCCTTTTTTTTCCATACCCAATTTTATCTGTCTCGAGCCATTGCTTCCCCTTCTTTTTCACCAGTTTTCCGTACGCCTTCACAGACTATAAAGCTACTTCCTTGGTTTTGCTTTACATTAGTTGCATAATTCCACTGTTGAGTGTTCACTCCATGTTATCCATGTGCTTGTGGAAATATCTTTAAACATACATGTTAAAATTATTTCCTAACTCTAATAAAGCACCAGGATAGAAGGGGCCTTTGTGTGAACTTAGACTAGTTGCAAAGAGCATGCTGCAAGGAAAAGTTTAAAAGCCCTATAGGAATCTGTAGACGAGAGAGCATATTAATTAAATGTATGTTTTGGAATAGTGCTTTCCTTGGGGAGTAGGACCAAAGACCAATTTCATCAAGTTACACTAGGGATTAATTTGGCCTGCTGTCTTTGATGTTCAAAAACTGGGGACAAACTCATTTCTTTGGTATCTGCTTTGAAGAAGAAAATGTATAATGGTGAGGCAGCGAGTTTACATATTGCCAGAGAGTGTGTGGATGTAGTTCTGAAACAGTCTGTCTGCTGACACAGTATTAGATTTCTGGTCCTGTTCTGTGCATGAAAGCAGTGGATATTTATAACTACTTTTTTTTTTTTCCTTTCATATACATGTCTCTAAGTGCTACAGAATGGGCAATATTTCAAAATGCACAGTATTAAGACAGAAGTACTATTTTTAACAAGTAAATTAACAGAGATCTAAAATTAAAGACAGCAGCACTGGCCAGATTTCTGAGAAGTGAAGCTTTTGGAACGGATAAGGGGAAAATTCTCTGAATCTGGAAAATTTCTGTATTCCTGAGGCAAAGCCTTACTGATAAAGGGTTAACCAAACTGACCCCTCGGTGACAGTGAAAATTCTTGTAAAATTTGGTTGTTGATCTGTAACCTTACTCCCTTTACAGACAACAGCTCTCCACATAAACTTATACGTTCCTTGTGAAATCTTTAGCAATACACATTGTAAAACAATTACATAATACTGCAGTGTTTTCTTTCAGGAAAAAATAAAGGATGATGGTTGTAAATAGTTTAACTCTTAGAAATTTTCTGCTACTTAGGACTATGACAGGCATGGTGTGTGTACATTGACAACTTAAGTAGATCTGTGTATTAGGATCAAATTGGAGATGTAGAAGGCAAGATTTTTTCAAAAGTTAAGTGAAAAGTGCTTCTCTTTTTGCCATATCTCCCTTCAGTCTTAAATATTTTGTCCCAAAGCAGTCTCCCCTGTAGACCTGATAAACAGAAAGTCAGTTTAACAGAGACGAAATATTTTCAATCGTCATCGTGTAAACTGGAAGTTTTGCAGAAAATGTCTTTATACGAAATTCTCATGTGCACTAACAGTCAACCTGGGAAGGAGATTTTATAGGAAGATTTGTATTCTTTGCGTGGATTGTGTTTCTTTTCTTGCTATTAAAAAATCAAAATGAGGAAAGTAGTTAAGTAGAAACAGGCTCGCTAAGGTCTCTTGTTTGTTGGTTTTGTTGTTTTTTTCACTGAAATGCTGCTTTACTGCACAATTAAGATTGCAACATGGGAAGGAAGTTAATATAAGTTTTTTTCTGTGTTTACTTTTCCTTTTTTTTTCTTATTTTTTTAGGAAGATTTTGTTTGCAGGTCCATCAATAGGAACGAATGTACAGTTGTGTATTATTTGATAGCTATGTTGAAAATCGCTAATAAATAGGTTAAGAGTGTGAATACTCACCCTGACTAAGACTGGGGTTTGAGCTGGTAAAAGGCAGCCACTTCCTAAGCTGTGGAAGCCTACCAGCTGTCTTACACTTTAATATGGATTGTTTATTGTCTTTAGACCGTGGATACCCATAAGGTGAAATTTTGTTTTGTTTAGATACAACCATGCTTAGGATAACATTTATTACTTTCGAAAATTGTAGCTGGCAAGTTGTTTATCTGCATTTACATGTAGACGTATGGTAACTGTGGTCATCAAAAATCAGATTTTCAGGTTTGTCTTTGTGTCATCGTGTTGCTCATGCTTCATTTTCTGCTTTACTTCATTCCAGCTATGTGGAAAAATCTAATTTGAGCTGCATGTATATCAAGTTTATACATATAATTCTGTCTTAGCCAAAATAAATTTTATTTTATGGTTTATGTCAGAGTTTAATAACAAAAAAGATTATAAAAATTAATTGAAGAAGTACATCACATATATGTCTTCCAATTCCCCTTTACTTAGCACTGATTATTTTAATCATTGACATCTTTTTTTATTCTTCCTATTGAAGCATCAAAGATGCCTGATAAAATCATGCTTTTTTGATGGGAAGAATATCAACTGTAAAAGTCATGTTTTGCCATCTAGAGTATCTGCATAAGATAATGGAGCAGTAGTTTCATTCTCCTGATCTCTGTTCATGAGAAAGGACCCTGATAGATGGTTTGACCAGATTAGAAACTATTTAAGTTCCTTGGTTATGTTAACCATAGAGATCTACTTTCCCAATAA
This sequence comes from Lepidothrix coronata, assembly GCF_001604755.1. Classification (NCBI taxonomy): domain Eukaryota; kingdom Metazoa; phylum Chordata; class Aves; order Passeriformes; family Pipridae; genus Lepidothrix; species Lepidothrix coronata. Next base: position 85,403 of record NW_016690451.1, on the reverse strand, counting down.
AGTATGAGATTGCATTAATTTCCTTTGGTCTTTCTATTAAAAAAATGGTGAAAGAAAGTGTCAGTGGTATTTAAATGGATTTAGATAGCCCTACTTGATCGTAACATTCACTTTACTTTGAGATGATTACGACAGAAGAGTGGAATCTGTGCTGAGTTTATTTCTATATATTGGTAAAGAAAGAAAAAGGAATGGGTGTTTTCCAGGCTACTATATGCTATAGCATATGCTATTACCTTTTCACACTTAAAAAATTGTATTTCTGCGCATTGAGAAACAATTTTATTTTTTTAGTCATGAAGCTTTGAATTTGCATAACACAGCAGAATCCTGATTGGAATTTAGCCAAATGACTTTTTGGGTGCAAGTTGTTGCAGCAATTCAGACTTCAACTGCAGAAGGTACCTTAGGAAAATCTATGGATTTAAAGTATTATATTTACTATTAATTAAAATTAACATCAATGAATAAATTAGTTACTCAATGTACCAGTCTATTAAATAATAAATAATGTAGTTATGGAATTTTCATTTGTGAGAAGGTATTATGAGTGGTATGTGATCTTGTATGCAGTTGGTTTTTTTCTTATGGCCAGAGAAATCATAATTGATGGGTCTGTGCTTAACTTGTATTGGAGGTTACATTTGCATAATTTTCATGAGGAGTCCTTTAGAAGGCTTAGGTATAGGGTAGAGAAAAATCCCTTAATTACTATGGGGTTTTAGAAATTGATTCTAAGTCATAAAGATCTTATTTTCTGACAATGCACTAAGAGTAGTTGCTAAAGAATCCACATGATTTGCTTCATTGTCTACTTAACCATATGTTCCAAAGGAAAGGAAAATCAGACACAACAGTGGTACAGATTCCTTCATGTCATATCACCACGGTATGTCTGTCATGTATTTGAGAAACTTAATCAAAGCAGGTATAGTTATTTTCATTTTTGGTCTCTGAGATTGTCAACCTGTTTGCTAGTGTCCAAGCCTCTAATGCCAAGTTCAGTAAAAGTTAATAATAGTTAAAACCTAAAGTTTCCAAAGATCTAGTAAGTCTGTGTGTTTTAACATGTCTGAAGACATTAATAGAAGAATGGTGTTGATTTCTAACCCATTGGTACATTGATTAAAGACATCAGAATTCTTATACCAGCAGTAATGAATATGATCGCGTATGAAATGAAGATTTTGAGTTATTATAGTTATTCTTCAATTCCTGATCTGTTTGATCATCATGGACTTAACGTGATTGTGAAGTGTAAGAGATATATGGAGTTGCTTATATTTTTTGTGTGAAGCTAGTGGGGCTTTCAAATGTCTGAAGACTTAATTTCTGTAATAACAACAGCCAAACCAGCACTTTGAAGCGATTGATTCAATGATCTTAACTCTTAGATGCTGCACAGGAAGCAAATGCAGTGAATTTTCCCTGTGAAACTTCTATGTGGAAATGAAAAAAAAAATATAAATTTTGTTTAGTAATGTTGTGTCAGTGCTTCCTTTCATTCAACTGTTTATGAAAGTCAATTATTTTTGACAACCTGTAGAACAGGTCTTTGCATGTATGTCTTCTTCAAACTGAGATGTTAAATATTTTATGACTAACGTTGAGAAGTAGATTATTTTATGTTAAAATGTTTACTAAGAAGAAAATTTACTTACTATAGGAGCTATGCTTGAGGGAAAAAGACCTGCTATCAGAGTGAGGAGTGCACATTTCTTCTCCTGGCTAGTTTTCTTTGTAACTTCTGGACAGGCCTACCACAGATGAACAGAAAATGCCAAAAGGTAGCAGGTTAGCTAGAAGAACAGGTTAACAGATTTGTAATCCTTAATTATTGCTACAAGCAATGTAGGATCCAACAATTACTTAGTAGACTTAGCAATGAATTTCATGACAGCTCCTCTCCAAATCAATACTTATTTTCATGATTCATGAAGAATATTGCAGTAACAAATGGATAGGACAAATTTCTCGGTTACTGATTTTAAGCAGCAGGGAATCATATTGTTCAAAAGAGCTCTTTCCCATTTGCACTGATGATTCAGTTTTTATTGTAAGTAAATGGTGTTTTGTGCTGTCTAACCAGCTCACTTGTGAGACTCTTTGGCCTGATTAGGCTTTCCTTGGGAATGAGATCCAGCTCTTGAATTGTTTTCAAAACAGAAACGATCCATTACTGCCTGTAAGCAGTCTAATCTTATTTAACCTCACTCATAATTGTGTAATTTGCATCAGCACCAAATAAGATTGGATAGTTTGTAATGTTTTCCCAAAACATGCCTTCAAACTTATTATCAGTAGAACACTACAAAACAAATGTACTTACGTATACTTTGAAGCTGTGCAAATTAATGGAAGTACTCCTTGTTGATGCTTGTGTCTCAGGATTCAGACCTTTTCTTGTTTTCCACCGCTTTTTCAATTTCTGCCTCTGGAAGAAACCTTTCTCTGTCGCTACAGAAAGAGGATGACAGTTACTTTGATGGAGTACCACTCCTTACTGGAAGTGATTGTACTGAGGAGTAGCAGCATAAAAGCAGAAAAGAAAGCAAAATATTAGGATCCATCTTCATGAAAGAGGGACATTGTATTTTAGATATTTACGGTCGAGATTTAAGCCTAATACTGGCTTTAAAAGAAAATGGAGTCTTCTACAGACTCCTTGTTTTTCTTGTGACCATTCATTTGATTTTTATTGGTTTATAATGTTTTTGGTTCTTGGAATTTTTGTACAAACAGCATTGCAAAGTCTAACATATTCAAATAAAACCCAATAAATCTGACAGAAAAATATTGTATAACAGTTCCATTTAGATGGTGAGGACTCTGCCATTAAAGACTCCTATGGCTTTTTTATGACTTTATTTTTTAATGTTTGGTTCCTAGCTTCTATAAATTATGCATGTTGGCTTTTCATTAACATAGAAGGCAAACATAATTCATTGCAAAGAATTCTTTGGTCACACATGATTGAGAAGTTCAGAAAGATCAAAACCTTAGCTTTGTGGTAGGAACAAAACTGTATTTCATGTGAAGGCTCCAGCTCCCTGATTTTTAATATTGATTTCTCCTCCTCCCCCCAGTTCCACAAAAATTCAGGAATGCTGATACATTACACAAAGACATTTTGTAACTGCTGGAACTCTACAAGGAGCCCACAGAACAATGTTAACCTCCTTCTGACAAATGAGGTTTCTGTTGCATTGCTTTTTGTATATAATGGGAGTCATGCACTGCAATAATTATTTTTGCCTACAAAAAGATTTAAGACAATTTTTTTGTTCAAAGGCCTTATCTTGGTTGAGGGAGAAAATTGAAGATACTGATAAACAGAAAAGATCAAGATGACAGCAAATAAGGCAAGTTTTACTGCAGGCTTGGTAGGATTTTGTGGGGTTTTGGTGTTTTGGTCTGAAAAAGGTTTTATATTCATAAGACTTCCAATGAAAAATGTGACATGAGAAAACAATGGGTGAGATATATGAAGACAAGGATGATGGTTCTTGCTTTCTAAAAGACAGGAGTGGGGAAAGGTTAAATTTCATAGTGTTAGAGCAAAGAGTTTTCTCTACTGTGAATATGCGAGACAGAGTACAGCATGAGCCTGATAGATGGGTGGTCCAGAGGGAGAAAGAACCTAAGTGGGGGCTTTTGAGAATTATTTAAGTACTTAGTTTAGCGGAGTAATTATAGCTGATGCAGGAATTAGTCCACAAATATTATAAGTTAGAGGAGATGATAACTAAAATATGAAAAGTTGATGTGGATTTTAATACCTATATTTGACAGTTTCTTTCTAAATAACAAAAGTGCTAAAAAAAATTCTTGTTCTGTACATGCAGCTGATGTATTATTTCTAAAATATACCTGATCTCTGAAAGAAATGGTATTGAAATATAATTATTAGTTAAATAGACACTCCAAAACCGGTATATAATGAAAAATCTTGATGTAAATAAGAAAGCATAAAAAAAAATATAATCAGAAAAGAATACTATTTATCTTAGGAGTTCATAACAGTATCATGAAGCAGGCCATGAAGTTTATATCCTTTTTGTAGTCCCTTATATCAATATTTTTGGTTAATGGCTACATTTAGATTAGCTCAAGTAATTAGAGAAAAAAATTACATTAAAAAATCCAAACAAGCAAAACCACTAAAAAAAAAACCCCAAAGAAACTTGGAAATATACACATGGGCAATATTGTGTTCCATTTTGGTCTCCTCCAGTACAAGGAAGATGTTGATAAAATTGGTTGAGTTCAGCAGAGGATTATGAAGTTGAGAGCTGGAGCACTTTTGTGAGGAGAAGCTGAGGGAGTGGGACTTGTTTAGCCTGGAGAAGAGGATGCTTAGTATGGGCCTGAGAGTAGCTTGCCAGTATTAAGGAGAAGGTTTTGAGAAGAGCCTGGCTTTTCACAGAGCTGCAAGGCAGGAGAGGACACAATGCTTGTAAATTGAAACAGGAGAGGTTCCCAAATGATACAAAGGGAAAAAAACCCACCAACTTCTCATGGTGAAGACAGTAAAACTGGTACAGGCTTCTAGGTGAGACTGTGGCATTTCCTTCCTTGGAGGTTTCAGGCCCACATAGGTTAGATAAAACCCTGAGCAACCCAATCTGAATTCAGCGTTGCCCCTGCTTTGAGCAGAAATTTTGATTTAGACTTTTTTATCCAGAGTTATTGTAAGAATCTAAGGAATAAAAAGTTGCACACTATCTTAGTATTGATTTGGGATGTAATTGAAATACAATTCATATGTCACTGGATAAAAGAAGTGTAAAAGACATTAAGTGATTGTAACATAATTTAAGGAGTATAAAATAGCTGGGAAAGCTTTCTCTTTATATGCTTATGTTAGTTTTTTTTTATTTAATATGCCTAGATTTCACTTTGCAGGCACTTTTGCAGTCTTTCTATAATCATATTTATTTCAGAATCACTGATGTCTGTATGTGTCCCTCTTTTTCCTGAATTCAGGTCAGTGCACATCGTGGTCTAAAGTAATCATATAGGTTTTTGTCAAGATTATCTTGCTATTGTGCTACCACAAATGAGGGATTACTAGAAAAGGCAGTCTTAATCTGAATAAAAAAATTATTACTGTTCCCATTTTTCAAATGGACATCTTAAATACGTTTCAAAAGATATCCCAAAAGCACAGTGTAGTTTTAGTTAAACTGGCTCCATGTTTCTAGTGTCAAAGTCACAAGATTAATTGTTCTCATTGTAAGGTTTGACTTAGGTATTGTACTATTATGTTAATAATTAGAATGAATGTTTTATATGTGCAATACTTGGACCTGACTGAAAAAACTTGCAATGTGATCTTGTGAATTTGTCCTACAAAATTCTTTCCCGAATAACATCATGTCACCTGTCAACAGGATTCAGTGCACTGAGATGGTGTTCAAGTACCTGAAATTGAAATAAATCATGACATTTGTTCTTTCTAGTAATTTGTGAAAGACAAGTATTTAGTGCTTTGTAATTTGCCCCTAAGATTACCTCAGTGAATTGCAATCTTGTGTAAGGGTGAGTATGGATTTTTAGTTTTACAATGGATTATCTCATAAAAAGGCAGTCAGCATAAGTACAATATAAAAGATAACCTTTCACAATAAATAGACCAGATTCTGTCCTATCCCCCAGAATCATGAGAGGGATTTTATGATTCTGTAGATTATGGATAACTTCAACAAAATCTCTGTTAATCTACATACTTGAAATTGATTTCAAATTAGGAGACCAAAACTGAAAATAATTATTTTAGATTTAAATTGCTATCGCTTGAAATGGAATTTTAATAAATATGTGGCTGATAGAATAATCAAGTATTCAATTAAAAGTTTGGGAAATCCTGCACTATTGTGATACATAGATTAGTAAACCCACAGCGGTATTGGAGCAAGCAGTGTGCTGAGGCACATGTAGTTAATGTTATGCACTTAATTTTTGGAAAGTTGTGGCTGAGAGTGAGTAGGCCTACCAATGCATCTCCTCCATGTTAGTTATGGAGGCAGATGGGGCCACTGGTTCTCTGTAAATCTAAACCTCAAAGCTCTGTGCTTGAGACTTCTCAAATGTACAGCTAACTGAGAGGTGAAAAGCAGAGGAGACACAGGTAGCCTACACAGATGTCTCATCAGCTTGTTCCCGAACTGGTTTTATGTGGGGCTTAACTGCTACAAGGAGCCTTGTTTTCTACATTTCTACATTTCAGCACACAACTTGTCTAAAGGGGATTAGAAATGTTGCCAGATACTGGATGTGATCCCACACCTTGAAAAGTGGTCAAAGCATATTACTGTGAAAGCTGGCTAATGATAGTCATACCAAGTATCAGATATATAAAGTACCCATGTTTTCTGAAATATCAAGGTTGGGAAAGGAAAGTTATGGGGTCAGGAGTGAAATGCAATGCATGTGATATATTTTGCAATTGCTGGCTATGCATATTGACCTTTTCCAGTTTTCTGCTGAATAGCTGATGCCCTGTGAACTGGATAAAATGTTAATAGTTAAAAGCAAGTGGCCCTAATAAATCCCTCAAATTCCATAAAAGATGATTAATGAATGGCTCAGTGTGATATATTCAGCATATGTTTCATTTAAGTCTCTGCAGTATTGGGAAATAGTATTTGGTGTGGCCATGCTCCCATCCCAAAACAAGTAAATCAAAATCTTTCTTCAGAACAACTGTTGAAGTGCATTCACAATCAATTTAAATTGGCATCACTACTGCTTTCATATTGATATAAAATGTCCGACTCTGATAAAACGCTTGGTTGTGTTATATTGCACGATTTTTCATACCTCATTACCTGCAGTTTCTCAGAGGCTGGTTGTAACTTCTAAGGTAGCTTTGAAGAAGCTTGAGTGAGGCAGACAGTCAGGGAAATATTTCGTTTGGTAGAAGAGGACCTAAAATGCAGCTAGTTTGGGAGAGCAGTGTTCTGTCTGTGATGCTGCTTTGTATCCAGAACCTTCAGAATACGTTAAAGAAACTGGTTTATGACTCCTCTCATGAACGTTAAGAAACTGTTCCAGTACAAACATTGTTGGTGTTACCACGTTCACTGGTTATTATCGATAGCTTTTTAAGTTTCACAATATAATTATTATGTAAAACCCTGTAGAATGTCAGGCTTTCCCCAGCAGTTTATAGGATTTTTGTCTGCAAATCTACTTCTTAACTGCAGTATCATATATACATATATATATATATGCGCACACACACATATATATTTTAATATATTTTGATTTAACCTTCTTGTGGTGAGAAGCATGACTGAAATTGATAAATGTAAAATGGTAACTTGGAACAATGTTATATGTGTTCCTAGAATGCTTTTAACTGCAAGCATGCAGGCAGAATACTGTGGCTGCAGTTTTTTGTGTATCTATACTAAAAATGTTAACTTGAACTGAACCATTTAACATGCCTAATCCATAGCAGCTGTAACGGTCAGTGAAACTATTTCTGTAAACCACTTCTATTGGCATTCTGAGCTTCTTTTAGTATTGATTTAATTTTAGTCAACCATTCGAACTTTAACCAGAATAAGCTGGTGCCAGATTAAGCATTAATGACATATGTATTCTGTATTCTTCGGAACCTCGCACAATTGCAGATTTCACTTGCCTGTATGACCACTTTGTAACTAATTAGACTAGACGTGCCACTAAAGAGAAACCACAAACACAGCAGTATGCCCTGATAGATATTAATACAGTCCAGTCTGTTAACAAAGTGAACAATTGCCCAAATAATGATTTCCTGCTGTGGACTTCTTATGCTTTCTTTGTTAAATCCTATTTTCCTTCCTACTTTCCTGTTGACTACAGCAGAATTGAATTTTATTCAAGCCGACTTGCACTGGGTCAGCAAAACTCTTCACCTTTGTGGAAGAAAAGTTAACTCATTGAAGACTGTCTGTATTTGAACATATCTTACTGGTGCACTGAGCTCCCACCCACAACCAAAGGGAAAGGGTTAATAGTGCTTTATGAAATGTAGGAGAAATGAGGAGCTGAGGTACATATTTGCTAATGTGCTTAAAGCAAAGCCGGAGTTCACTGGACCGTGATTTGGTTTGTTTTCACTTTTTAACTGTTCATTCTTTTCTTTTCTTAGTATTTGCTCATTGCTTTAGCAAAAAGTTGTGCTAAATTTATTGAATAAAACATTAACAGTGATTGCTAGCATAAGCATTGCTACAAAAAAATGAAGGTATAGTGGAAATTAATCCTGTGGAATATCATATCACTAAAGCGAATGGCAACATCTTCTCAGCATATTCATTCAGCTGCTAGCATGGGAATACTGGAAGTAAGGTAATTTGCGACATGATTTACAGAGTTATATGTCTAAATAGGTTTATCTAATGATATGCAGAAAAGAACTTCCTGATGGGTAGAAGGGAAATTTACTAACATTCTTCTGTTTGTATGCAATATAATTGCATGCAAATTTCTAGTACTTCTGTAATTAACACTACTGCTTGCTACCTTTACAGTTGGAGAAAACAAACAGTCCAATAGCCTCTAGGAAATTTGAGCAGTTGCAAGAAATGTTTTGTATGGAATAACTTTCTTGCAAGTACAGGAAAAGGAAAGGTCAAAGGGGTACGTTTTTTGATCAAGAAGGCTCAATCAAATCTTGATAACTTTTGATGACCTTCCTCTTTCATAATTAAATTCATTGGTAATTTTTTTCTAATAAAGTGACAAGTGTCACACAACTTGTTCAGCTTAATACTCTGAAAATAGGCCCACAAGGATGCAAATGCTTGTTGTCAGAATTAATCATCAGAAGATAAATAATAAAGTAATATTTTTTTACCTTTGTATTTTCTCCTACATTTTGCACACTATAAAATATGTTGTGTGGATATAATATAATCAATCAGGAGTCCTTATTAGCACTTTAAACCCTTAATTACTAAAAAAGTTTTCAATTTAAAAAATCAATATTTTACTGGAGTGGGAAATTGTCACTGTGTTAGATAGAAAATACTATATTAAAAGCAGTAAACAAGTTGTGGAAGTTGTGTTTTCTTTGGAAGAGTTTCATATTGTGGCTTTCTGTGATCTTCAAAACCACCCAAGGCATCTGAATCACATGCATGTTTTCCCCATTTTTGCTGTCTGTTTTAGTACTTTCATCTACTCAGGTGATATTGCTTGAGTGCTGAGCCTTCTGATAGGAAAAAGATTTGAAAGATGCAACAAAGGAAAGGTCATTAATTATGAAGGAGAAAAAAAGTCTAAAGCTAAGTCTCCCAAAATTGCTTTCAATAGAGTGATATTTGCATAAGTCTTTGAACTGGCAATGTCACGTTTCCTGTGTCCTTTAGAGCCCTCTGGAGGGTGGAAGGGCATGCAGACATTTATTTTTGAATTCTGGGATAAAAAGTACTTCCAGTTGCACAAGCTGATCACCCCAGAATTAAGCAAATATTGTATTTGGTCCACCTCTGAAATTTAGAAAAGTGGGGGGGAAACCGGCTTCCGGAAGTTTAACTGTCATTATTTAAGTACATCTGCAGGGGGCCACTCCAATATATCTGATGCTTTGTGCAGGTATCCAAAGTGGATAATATCCCAATGGTATTAGTCTCTTTGGAGGAGTCTTTGAATCAGTTTCTGCCTTCTTTCAGCTGTAGTTTATATGCCAGGTAGTTGCTGGTTTCTCTGCCTTATTACTTGTCCCAGGAATGTTGCTAACTCCTTGACACACAATGTCTTGAACAAAATTTGACAGTGTTTTGCAAGAGACAACTGCGTGAATTAGGATTGTGAGGGTATAGAGTAGTTGCACTGATCTGCAAGAGGCTTCTCCATGATCATTCTGCAGATCTGAGCATGAGCATTTTGTAGATTCATTGTTCAGCAAAACACCACTGTGATGCAAGTAATAGTAATTAGGTGTATATACACATAGAGAAGCTCAAGCAGACACGTTGCATGAATTGGATAAATATCAGGAGGAATTAGGGATCAAAATATAGAATTTACTTAACTTGAATCTCACACTTAGCTTGTTAGACCAGGGTGTTTTTATATCTGTGTTACACTTACTTGCAGTCAAGTTCACTAGTTATAGGGATGTGTTGGAGAAAATTCAGGTATGACCTGAATCACTGCCCTGACTGTGAAAAGCTGAGTTTTTCCTAAACACTGCAGATGACTGATGCTTCTGATTTCTTTGCACTTTAAGTCCAAAGGAAGAGAAGGATCCTCAATGATTAGTAATATTTCATAATAAAATAATTTCATACTGCCTTATGTGATTTCCCTGGCCTTGTGGTGGAAAAAAAAGGGCCAGAAACCGATTTTAAAAATCTTTGCAATTAGCTCTAACATTTTAGATTCCAGTCTGCAGTCTTCGTGAATCTTCAAGGCCTAACTTGGCTTTTGTTAAAACTTTGCTCTATTATGGGAATTATTCTTCTGTATTGAGAAATATGCTTCTATATTGGAATATATAACAATTATTTTTTTCTTAAGTGTCAAGAGAAGGCAGTTGATGACCTAAGCATCTGCCTTTTCTTCTGAGGTAAATAGACTGTAATAATGTTTTATATATATATATATTACACATGCCATCCAAATGTTGCTTTGAATCATCACTAAAAACTTTGGTAGAGTTGAAAAGATGCAATCTGGTGCTCCACCACCAGCTGCTGTGTTCCAGCCACATGGTACACTGCTTTCCAGAGGTTCTAGAAAAGTGAAATCAGTGTCAAGCTACCAATATCTGACCAAAACAACTTGAGGCATGACATTGGACCATTGTTTGCTTATTAGGGAACTCTGAAGGAATTTGTTTAGAGAGGTGGCTATTTAGGACCCAATGTGAAGGTCAGACTTCATGTAATCAGTACAGTGGGTAAAAAAATCAATTGCTTCTACAAGTGAAATTATGTTAGTGAATTTTTTGTTGTGTAACTAATTAAAAGGAATGTTTGGCTTAAGGGTTTTTCATTGTCTTTCTGCTTTATGATGTTTGATTCAAGCCCAAATCTGTGCATCTGTCTCAGAGCTGTGAATAAAGTCAACCTGTTTGATTAGAATGTAGCACCCAAATCCCTGCACTGTCTAGTGAGGTAAACATTTATTGTCACCAACTTAGAATAAACTATTTATATAAAGAATCATCATTGATTTAATATGGATTGTCATAATATTAACAAAAGAAATTGCAGTCCAAAGTTTTGATGTGCAAATGGTTTTAGGAAAGAGAAATTAGAAGTTCACTAAAAGGTCTGGTGTGCTGCCCAAGAAGGCACCGAGGCAGGCATGTAAACATACTTGTGTTTCCTACTGTGAGTTACAGAACTGGCATAAGTCATGTCCAGTAATCCTGCTAATACATCCTGCCATGGGCAGGCTGAACCACTTGACTATCCCACTCCAGTTCTTTTTGAGGAGACATTTAGATCCTGAATCACATAATTTTTACTCCTTTGAATTCACAGACTCCTGTCCTCAGTACCTGTTAAGCCATGTAATATTTTTTCTGGCAGAAAATGCTGACTCGGTCCTGTTTTATTTTCTGTGTGGTTTTATATAATGAGCCTTGTGAGATGGTGCATAGGATTTTGCATGCTTGTCTAGCCTGGCAATGACACTATGAATGACCCTGTTTGTCTTGTAACACTTGTTGGTTGTCCATGTAAAGCTATATTTGTGTTCTTTTCTAAAGAAGTAGCTTTTTTCACAAAGCAACAAGATCTTATTAAATCTCAGCTCCAGAAAGAACTCAAATATAGTACACAAGTTCCTCACATCTCCCTGAATTATACTGAAGCAGTTTTGTTCTCTTGGCAGTATTCAAAGCTTAGAAACAGCCTTGTAAAGACTTGGCAATTCTTAGTCAGGCCGTGGGTGATGCAAGTTAGTTGAAAGACACATCTGACCTGTATCCGGAATGAATAGGAGCAAAGCAAGTAATTTTTCCTATTTAGATGCTGGAAAAGTTATAAAAATACACAATTTTTTTTCCTTTTAAATATGATCAAATTTATGATCTTCTCATTTCTAAAATCCTGGTTTGTATCTGTACTGTTTCTTTGATGGAAGAGGATAAGTGAAGGGTAAAATATCTTTGAATATGGCACAAATGTTTGAAGTGGGAAATTGGGACTTGCTCCTTAATTAATTCTGCCAAAAAGGAGGCAAGAAGATGACCTGAATCTCAAATTTCATTATCCACAATGGAAATATGGTTATCTTTTTTTCCTTTGATTGTTAAAAGGATGTTGGGGAGGGCTATGTGTGACTCTGTAACTCTTCTGTTTCCTTTTCTGTTGGAGAACCGTTATTGTTCCCTGCTGCCCTTGCAAATAAAAAAAGTTCAGTGGTCAGCAGACGTGCAACCTGATGGATGAGGAATGAAAAATAGTCCTTCACCTTCATTTTATCATTGGCCTTTTTTGTGTGTGTGACACAGCAAAACAGATAAACCAAAATTTTATAAAAGTCCCTCTGCTACTGGGTGCCAACATTTGGGGGTGATAAACATTTTGGTCTGACTTTAACTTGTTTTTAGAAGCTTTGGGAATAGTGAGGGCTAAGCATATTTTATAGCCGACTAGGGCATGAAGATTCAAAGATTATTCCCGAAAATCTTGCTGCTGGCCTTGTTCTTCCTATATTTGGTAAGAGAAGATAATTATCAGTTTCACACTGAGATGTGAACAAGATCTAAATAGCATTTATACCCATGTAAAAATCAGTTCTTTTCCTGAAGTGCAATATAGGACAAAATTGACCAACCAAAATCAGAGAAGGAATTTAGCAAACAGTAAGGCAGTACGGATTATGCATTTCTTGAGGGGTTTCAGTGGCATTTACATGCAACTTTCCTGGCAAGCAATGAGTTGGTTACCTCTCACTTGTCTGGACATGTTTCTTCAGGTTCTCTGACAAGAAGTTACTTCCTTGCCTGATGTTTCCCTAATCTATTCCAAGAAAATCTTTGCAGAATGATTGCACTGAAAATAATTCCAAGATTTCAGCAATTATAACTGACCACAGAGGACAGGCTTATTTTTGTCCCTATTTTAATGTGGAGCTAGAATTGTGGAGCCAGTTTGTCGGCAACAAACAACATCAAAAGTATATTTTTATTTTTTTTTCTGTTCTTTCTTGCTGGGGTTTTTTGGCTGGAATTTCCACATTTCTATTCACCTACTGAAAAAAAAAAAAGAAAAAAAGAAAAAGAAAAGCCACGCTAACCTGCCTGTGACATTTAGGGATGAAAGCATTTGATGCCAGCAACTAGGCATGATCACTGCAGTGAACCAGTTTATTACACTCATGTTTGAATCCAGCTGGCAGAGTGAACAGTGACTCAACTTCTCCCAGCGGCAGGCACATCAACGCACACTCCCTGCCTGCCACCTTCGCTGGCTCGGGTGGTCAAATAAAACTTCTTCTCCTGGACCAGGTCTGAGACCTGTGGCACATTTTAATGGCCTGACAGAAGGCACGAGCAACTTCGTGTGTCTGGCACTATTACTTAGACACCAGGGGCTGTATTTGTACTTCACAGAAGCACCATGGTAGTGTACCATAATGTGAGATGAGCTGCCAGGCTTAATCCAACTAATTCAGAAATGTGATTCTGGTTTGAGGATATCTGTTCTCTCTTTTTCTTGGCCTGTTAGCCATTAGGGTTCCATCTTCTATTATGCCTTTCCCAATACAGCCATATCAAGATACTTTATGGGCATCTTTCGACTCGGTTCATCTCTTTGCCTTTGGCCAGCATGACCAGGTGTAACCCTCCTCCTCCATAAGCAGTTGGTGAGGTTTGTGTCCATTTGTGTCTGTTTGATGCTACTGTGACTCTTCACTTGCTGCGGATCTGCTGCTTGATACTTGTATTTGGCTCATGTTCCTTGATCATACAGAAAGCAGCTTAACCCAACTGATCATATGGAGCTTTGTTACTTTCTGACCTGCCTTTGAACTTTTTCTTTCATAACTGCCACTCCACCATTTGTTTTTGCAGGCTAATCAGGCTTGTTGGATGTATATGCAGGAGTTTCCTGGAGTCGTAAAGTATGGTTTTGTCAAATTTTGAATACATCAGATAGGAAGAACAGACAATGCATAATGACGTGTCACCATAGCTAATGCTTATGTTACCATATTCAGTTGGATGATGGCTAAATGTGCAGCTACTTGAACTGATCACTTATCTCTAGGGTCACATGGGGAAACCAGACCTTTCTGAAATACTGTGGGTTTTAGTTATTAAGAAGTGCAAGTATATTCTTGAGTAGGTGACATGAAATTTTTGCGTTCATGGCATGTCACCTTGTTCCTGGTGTAAAAATGATTTTTAACATATACTTAAAGTTTCCCATAGAGGTGGGGATATAGCTAAAATAATGCAGCATACAAATCTGAGTTCTAATCTTTTTTTGAATCTGTGAATTATTGTTATTATTATTATTGAAAAAGTGTACTGAGAATGAAGTGTGTGTATTTGAGGTTATCATATCTCGTGGTCTTTCTGGCAGTACAACTGAGAGTCTATGCTGATTTAAAAAGAAAAGTCAAAAAGTCAGTTTCATGACTGCCTGTATTCTGAAGTAAAGGTAAGAGGTGTATACTTTAAATATTATTTTTTCCAATGCATGATTTTATACAGTACATCAAATCTTACTTTACTTTTTAAAAATAGAATGAAGATACTATTGATTATAGAATTTTTCATAAGGAATTGTAATTAAAGGAACAAGAATAATGAATATAAGCTTTTGAAATAATTCTGCTTTGCTGTGTATTCACTGTTCTTCTGTAAGTACTCATGTAACTGTGGGAATGGGTGTGAGTGTGGCTGGAATGGCTCATGTGATGCATATCAGTTCTCATCACAAGGAAAAGTGAAAAGTAGGTGGAAGTTCCCTATTTCTGCAGAAAACTATAAGTCTACTTCCAGTGCACTATTGCTGTCAACATTGTTTTTTCTAAAATACAGGGCAGGACACTGTAGTTATCAGGAAATTCCAGCAGTTTTCAGAGTTGGACATTCCCCATGGGGGTTACAAGGAAACTTCTTAAATTCTTCGTGTCTAGACCAAGCTGTAGCAACTAGCTACTGCTGAGAAAAGTCTTCTAAATGCCAGTGAGGTCCTGTATACTCTTTGTGTTTCTGTCTCATGGTTGAAACATAAGGATGGTTTTGCCAAAGCAGAGGAGTGTAGGTAAAGTTGTAACCTTCCCTCTACCAGCTCTACCCTCCCATCCAACTAGGGCCACTTACAGGTATGTGCAGTGTCAAGGTACAATAGAAAAATTCACTAAGCATACCTGCATCCTACCCTAATAGACACTTTTTTTCCACAGGACTGAATGCTCAGATATGAATGTGGATTGAGTCATACCCTCGAAACTGGAGTGTTTATGGGGAGGTCTGAGGTCAATGTGGATAAAGGGGCAGATGGTGGTGTAAGTTGTTGTTCTTAGTGTGTTGTTGAAGGTCTTAGCTTGCACCAGCAGAGGATCTGCCTATAAAGTGATTTGCATAGGTCAAGCAGAATTTCAGTAACTTGCACTAACAGCCATCTAGTTCATTGTGGAAAACTGGATGATTTCATAAATCAGGAAGAGAAACTGCTTAAGAAGCCATTGGGAATCATGCATCACCAAAATATACTTAGTTAATTTGCTCTGACAGGCCTGTTGGCGGTGGTTGTTTATAGGGTTTTAGCGCACTGGAATTTGTTTCCCAGGCTGTGACCCTGTTATAGTATGTGCTGTATAAACGGAGAGCAGCCTGGCAGCCTGTGCCCGAGCTTTCAGCTGGAGAACAAAACAGGAGGGAGGAAGTGGAAATAGAGAAGACAATGGAGTACAAGAGGACAGTGTTAGTATGCATGCAAACCAGTGATTTCAGCATGCTTTAAGCCTTACTATTCTGCAGCTGAATCACTACTTCGTTTGGGGGAGGTGGTAAAAGCTGTGTTCCAATAATACTTCTGGGAAAATTTTGCTGTAGAATCCACAAGGTGCCTAACGTGTTCCAGAGTAGGAGGTTAAAAGATAAAAATCACCAGGAACCTAGCATTTTAGTATTCTAGGAGGAACACAGTATGTTTTTTATTCAGTTTAACAAAAAGGGACTGATTCCTGTCTCCTGCTTATTCAAAAACAGTGTGTCCTCTAGGCTGACATTGGAGAAGGTAAATGCATACATGCCTTCCTCCATTATATGCGCTGCCTAAATGCTAGTAGGTAATAATAATAGCTGTTACTGCAAACTTCTGTTTATTTTATAAGCTTTTCTTAGTTGCAATGTGCAGAAATTTGACTCCATCACCTCTACGGAGGCTTCATTGCTTACGTCTCTTTTGGGGGACCAAGACCAAATATAGGTAATCTGAATTCCACCTGTGTTTTTATGTTTAGATGTTTCTGCAGGTTTATGCCACGATTGTGGTGCAGGAGGCTGGATGGAACTGACTCCCTCTGGTGTAACGTACAGTGGTATAATGCCTAAGATAGGTGTTTGACCCTTACCTTTAAGCCTCAGACATTAAGGACCTGAGAATTTTCTTTTCTTTGCTGGAGAATGGCAATACAGAATCTCTGTCTGCACCTGCTATGCACAGGAAGGCCAGATTTGCCATCTGTTGAGCTTAGGTGTTGATCATCTTTAATGTCAATTCCAGTGTAATACAGTCACAGCCCTCCAGAGAAAACTTTGAGGACATCCTAGACTCATTCACCTGCAACATGGAAAGGTAGGCATGCTGCCTGGCCAATGTGGCTTATTGATCTCACCTGCCTTTAAAATGTTGTCATTAGGCTGACGCTGATAAGAAAGGAGGGCTAGAAGAAGTCTGACCTCATTCCTGCTGGGCAGGCAAGGTGTACAAATAGCCTGAAGTCAGAGAAATAGGAATATTAAGTTCTGGGTCTTGAAGACCATCCTGTGCTTCAGAGTACCGGAGTACTTGTATTAATCTCCAGCCTCAGCAGATCATAGACAACAGGCAGGGAGAATTTTAAAGACTTGTCCAGATCACTGATAAACTTTGTAGGTGGGACTGAATGGAACAAAGACACTTAGGTTTCTGTTCTGTAAAGGTATGGTCATCCTGTATAAATGTGTTAATTTCTAGCTTATTACTTAAACTCAGAGCAGTCTCTTTCTGGTAAAGCTGTGTTAAGGTACTGGTAAGTTTGCCTGCCTTTTGAGATACTTATGGAGTCAGGATGGTTGGGATTAATGAAATGTTGGTTTACTTTATGGACTATCTAAGGGATATCATTAAACATACCTTTCCTAAACCCTTTGATGTATTATTGTGCTCACTGTGGTAGTGAAGGATAATTCATGCCCTTTATTGCAGAGAAATGTAATGCAAAATACTGTTGTCTCATAGATGAGAAAAACATATAAATCAACTTGATATAGTGAGGGTTTTGTTCTCTAATTAAGTCATCCTTTCTCATGTTTTTACACAAATAAAACATTTTCATTTTCATTCAGACTAGTGATTAATGGTTTTGGCACCCTAAACTGATGCTGTAGGAGCTCTGAGATGTTCATTGTTAGGCTCAAACTATTGCAATATTTTTCATTGCTTTCTGTCTCCATGTGTAATTTTCAGTCAAAGATTTACAGTTATGCAGCCCATGGATCCTTGTATTAAATTGTCTCATCTGCAGAAACAGATATAAATGAGTCCCTTGGCTATTTCTTCATAGTTAAACAGCCTGCATATGGGCAGCACACGAGAGTACTCTCTTCTATTGATGTAAGAGCCAAGTCAAGTTATTGCCACTGTCTGTAGGTGTACTTCCTGTACAGTTGTTTTTAGGATAGCATTATCCTTACTTCATTTTGTCCTTTAATCTGTGTTAGAAAGCTATGAAAAGCAGTTTGGGGGTCTGTGTTGCAAAAACATTTGCAGAAAGTGCTAAGTTAAATTAGCTCAGAAGGCCTACTTCTTTCTCAAGTACACTTAATTTGATTAATTTTTTTATGGTCAACTTCAATAGTCAGCATATATTGACCATAGATTGTGAAGAAGTTTTGAAACCACTTGGGAGTTACTATTTAAAAGCTAGTTTAAATTTTAAAAAACAAAAAATGTTTCTTAAAAACAGAATTTTGCACTGTAGAATAAAACAGAATGTTACTTGTAGCTTCTAGGGGTATCTAATTAAGTTTCTAAATTAAACATCATCCATTTTCTTATTATAAAGAAAAAATAAACCACTCATTTTGTAAATTTCAGTTCTCAAAACTCTGTTACACAAAGATTGGGTTAGGTTCTTATGGGCTTGTGTGTCATCCACATATAGGCATGCAAAACCAACAATTGGATTAGCTAATATTATTCTTTCTTATTGATATTTTTCTGCCTTAGGTATTTTGAAGATCTGTAAGTCCATGTTTTTTCCTGTAGCGTCTTTTTATTATTTTGTGGTAAGTGATCAAAAAAAAATATTATTTTTGTTCAGAAAATAAACATATACAGGCTAAGAAAGATGCAAGGATAACTATAGCGGGAGCAGGGTTGTAGTAAAGGAACAACACCTTTTTCCTTCTTTTCTTTACCAAGCTACAACAAATTAAAAAATACAGAGAACTTTCTGAAACTTCTAAAATTTTTATGAAATTTCAAATTACTCTTTTGTTTCTTTATGCAAAGTCACCAATTTCCTGCTTTGTCTGTTTTAAATCAGAATTCTCTGTGCATTATTAAGTGTTGTTTTTCTGTACACATCACTTGTGATTTGAACATACGTGCTTTTGTCTGAGATGTATAAAATAGCGGGCAGAGAAACTGGTCTTTCCAGAATTCAGGCTGCAGTAGGTAATAATTTTTTTTCCCATTTTTTTTCAATCCTTCAAATTGCCATCCACCTTCTTGGAGGTCCTTCAGCTCTTTCTTGTTCATGTTACTGGACACGGGAAAAAAAGCTCAAATACAACTCTGAATATGACATTTGTGTGACTCCATAAAAAGCTGTGCCTCCAGTCTGAGAAGGTGGTCAGCATTGGCCTACAAATTAAATTTTGAGGGAAAAGAGTCTTTTTTTTTTTGATCACTGGTTATATCAGAGGTGAAATAACAGTTTGACATTTTAAAAATTTGATTTGTAAATTTTTGATTAGTTGAATTAGTGCTGGGGTGCTGTTTACAATTTTTTAAGTGTTTGGTTTTCTGTACGCTTTTGTCCAATTATAAAATCTGAAAAGGGATGCCACTTAATTTTGCAATGTGTAAGGTAATCATATAACAAATATTAGAGGTGTTCCTTTGGAAAAATAAACTTTACTACAGGTTGACAAAGTAATTGTGAAATACCTTTCACATTTTCTGTGATTTTTTCAGTGCATTAGCCACTGGAATTTTCCAGATTCATGAGAATAGGAAAGTGTTTTACTTAGTAATTTTTTTGCTACCTCTTTGCTGTTCTTATACTTGTCTAATTATAAAAAGAAGCTCTTGTTATTGCCCTGAATTATTTTTATAATGGAATAATCTTTGTTTTGTTTGAACATCATGCAAGTATATACTAATTCTCAATTAATGGCATAAACTTAATGACTTTGCGTTCTTCAGTACAGGCAAAGATACTTGATCTTATCATCTATTCACAGCTACCTTTCACAGTCAACCATACATTACAAGATGCCTTCAATTGTGAAAAAACATCTATTATGTCCTTTTGGGAAAGTGAACTGTTCTCTGTTGCTCTGCTTAAAACCATCATGTCCCGTGTACATACAAAAAAACAGGAGGTGGGGGGGGAGAAGGCTAGACACCAAGGAGTCACTATATATAGAAAGTTTTTTTTTCTTTTCACTGCTTAAAAAGATAAGTAGCTGAGAGAGAGTCAAGTGTTGTTTCTCTATAAATTGTGTGCCAGCAGGTTTATCACTAAATGCTGTAGGTTATGTTGAGTGGAATAATCTGGAGGAAGAAAGGGAGGCTAAAATAACAGAGCGGTAGGACTATTTTGACTCCACAATCAAACCCTCCTTGACTCTTGCCCTTTGGGTGGAAAGTGCTTATGTTACAAAACAACACGAGGTCAACCCCTAGGTTCTGCTTTTAGTTTCTTTCTTGCTTATCTATACTGAGGGAGTAGTTACCTCGCGTTCTTTGCTTTTGTGTTAAACGTTATGTGCTTTTACTGTTTGGGCAATAAGAATGGCAGTTCCTTTTCCTACAGAGAGTAAGAAGAATTGCTAAATTGAAGAATGAAAAATTGCTTAGATGGCAGTGAAGAGCCATCCATGCCTAGAGTCAGTACAAAGAAATCCTGAAAAACATGGGAGCATCCACTTTTCCGATACTTCCTTCCCTTGAAGGTAGTGTATGGTGTTAGGAGTATTTTTTACAGTTAGGAAGTTGGTATGCAAAAAAAATTGGTTTAGGTGCACCCAGTTGATCTGATAGCACTCTATGAAAATTCTACTGAGTTCTTTTGAAAAGATAAATCATACGTGGTCTAGTCAGCTTTTTTCTGAACTGTTACCAGCTTAGGGTGACAACTGCTTGGTTAGTGATCCAGTGATAGACCTGTGATGTGGACGAGGTGAGGGAGCCTGAGTGTATTATTTAATGGCTGTGATACAGTGGAGGAGGCCCCTGTCAGGAAGCAATAAAGTAGTTATTAGGTAATGACTGTGAAGGCACCACATATAAGGTTAAATTGATACATGTAAATCACTGACTTTAAGATGCTTGAAGCTGCCTCTTGGTGCCCATCTTTTTTTTATGCAAGTGAGGATCAAATAGTTACTGTTTTGATAAATGGAGTGTAGCTAACCTACATTAAAGACCTTAAGGGAGTTGAACTCTTAAATTTCTTTGAAATGTAATGGAATTTGGGTGCCGAGTGCTATTTCTTTTTAAAAAATGTCACTGGCTCATTTGCTTTTATGAAACTGCTTTTGAAAAATTGTGCAAAGACTTTGCTGTGTTCTGTCACAGTATGAAAGTAGCATAGGCACAGGATATACATGCAAACAAGGACATCTGACAGTGGCAGAAAGCAATGCAAACCAATTGGGATTAACTGTTGATGGCCTTCGATAGACTGTTGTGTCTATCATGTGGTGCATAATACCGATGGCAGTTTTTGGAGGTCTCTGCGCAAGCTGCATGGGATCATTTGAACAGAAATGTTTCATGTTGGCTGGTTGTTTGGTCTCCCTAAATTTGACAGAAAGTAATGTATTTTAGAAGTGAAAAAACCCCTGTAGTTTATTGGAAGTCCAACTCCTGCCTTGTATGCAATCCCAAAGTCAGCAAAATACATAGGAACATGCCTGAGTAACTTTCACTTGCTTATGTACCTTGCGTGCTATACAACTGTATCTTATACATATACTTATTATACATGCTAAATGTTAGAATATCTAATGTGATTCTCATTATTACCTGAGAATAGATTAAACAAATCCCCTCTAACACTCTTGAAGTGTCAGTCCACTTGTGTAGTTTGTAGTATTAGGGTATCTGTAAACATTTATACATACAGCTCATATATGAGTGGATATATTTGTGAGGAAAATAGAGATAGACAATATTTTACAGGGCTCCATTAGCTGCGATTTCACAAACAAAACCTGTGATTTTTTTTTTAGGAATGTATGATTGTTTCTGCTTTTGAGGCTTGAGATGCCTTTTCGTTGTTTGTAAAAATCAGTGTTTTGTATTGCTGTGTGTGGAGTCCATTTATGAGAGTCAAACCCAACAAATTGTCTTTCTCCAGACTAGTTCTGCTGGGGGAGGCTACAATTTGTTTATCCTCACATTTTTCAGTGCTACAACGTAAACACTAACTCAAGTATTTATGGGGAACTGATTTTTTTTTTTTTTTGGTCTGGGTTTGCAGCTTCCAGTGTAGCTCATCCTACTCCAGCAATACAAAACAAATTTTAATCAATGTTCCTTCCAAAAACATTTGTGAAATAGTGTGAATTTTTTTAGATTGCAATCTGAAATATTCGCCTTTCCATTTGCAATGGAGACCATTAGAGGGTTTTTCTTGGCCACACCCAGGACTGTTCTGAACCATGCTGAATTATACAATTATTAGGAATGCAAAACAAAACCCAGAACAAACACCCCAAATCTTAGACATCTGTCAGGCTTTTTTTAAAAAAAAAAAAAAAAGAAAAAAAAAAGAGGGTTTTCTTCATATATAGTTTACATGTGGAGCTGTAGCTACTCTGAGAATTGAATCTATGATTAAAGGCTACAACTGATACTATTCATACCATTTGTGCTTAGAAACTGTGCAGCATTGTGACAACAAGTGAATAAAATAGAAAACTATTGCGATCTGTATTTCTTAAGAGATAGCTGGAATTAAGTCTCTGCATAGGCATTCAGTTAATCTTGTGTACCCTGCTGCCTGAATGGGTCATCACCAGGGGAACAGACTTGCTTTTGTTTGTGAAGGTATGTGCAAGAAATGCACAGTAAACATTTGTTTAACATCTTATGTCGTGTAAAAGAAATGCAAATAAACTAAAACTGAATTGGGTGTAATTTTTTGCTAATACTTTTTAGTTGTTAAAGTGCAAATTTTGCAAGCGTTCAGTTATAAATTCAAATTTGAATTTGAAAGTCAGGCTGTAAAGTTAAAACAGGAAAAGTACCTTAATCAGAGTTGTGCAAACCTATATAATCAGCATGAAAATATTTTTATACTGCCACATGTGATATATCATTGCTTTGCTGTGTAAACACAATTAAAGAGTGCCTTGGGGACTTCCTCAACAAGAGATTAAACAGGGAAACAAGACTGGCAATTTTAGCACTTTGCATCTGGTGATTTAACCAATCCAGACAGGCTTTCATTCCCAAAGATTTCTATTAGCTGAAATATGCATTATAAGGATTCACAAGTGCAATTGTCTAATGCTTTCGGTCACAAACATTCTTTCGTATTCTGCTTGTCAGTAGAATAAATGATCCATAACCTTTTCACAGATAAATGGTATTTTTCTTTTCCCCTTCCCCCTCTTTTTTTCCCTGTCAGAGATTTAGTAACAATTTAGACTTGTGAGTGGAGCTAATTGCTGAATTCTGTCTAAAATGCTTCAGACAAAATGACCTTGCCTAGCAAAAACCTACCATTTAAATTCTTACATCAACCTCACTTATTTTTTCTGAAATAAGGAAGCAGATCCTAGGCTGGTCTGGAGAACGTGTGCATTTTTGGTGAGGAGAGTTGAGGTGAGTAGCTGCAGACCTTCCTTTACTGAAATAGTGGCTTGCTGAGCATATATCAAATAAACTTCACAGAACTTGGTATGAGCAGGCTGGATCCATGGGCCAAGGCCAATTGTGTGAGAGTCAATAAGGCCACTTACAAGACTCACTTGTGAGTCACAACAACCCCATGTAGTGCCACAGACTTGGGGAAGTGTTTGAAAAGCTGCCTGGAGGTGTTGGTCAGTAGAACCAGCAGCATGCCCAGGTGGCCAAGAAGGCCAATGGCATCCTGGCCTGTATCAGCAATGGTGTGGCCAGCAGGAGCAGGGAAGTCATTGTCCCCATGTACTCGGCACTAGCGAGGCTACACCTTGAGTACTGTGAACAGTTCTGGGCCTCTCAATACAGAGAAGACATTGAGGTGCTGGAGCGTTTCCAGAGAAGGGCAATGAAGCTGGTGAAGGGTCCGGAGCACAAGTCTGATGAGGAGCACCTGAGGGAGCTGGCCTAAGGCCTGGAAAAAAGGAGGCTCATGAGGGATCTTATCTCTCTCTCCAGCTATCTGAAAGGAGGTTGCAACAAGATAGGGGTCGGTCTCTTCTCACAAGTAACAAGTGATAGGACAAGAAGAAATGGCCTTAAGTTGTGCCCAGGGGAGGTTTAGATTGGATATTAGGAAAAAAATTCTTCAGTGAAAGGGTTGTCCGGCACTGAAACAGGCTGCCCAGGGAAGTGGCTGAGTCACTGTCCCTGGAGTTGTTTAAAAGACAAGTAGATGTGGCAGTTGGGGACCTGGTTTAGTGATGGAATTGGTTGTGTTGGCTTAACAGTTGGATTTGATGATCTTAAAAGCTATTTCCAACCTAAATTATTCTATAATTCTTGGAGGAGAAGAAAAGTTCCATTTCATTAACTTAGTTTTGATGCAGGCTGTGTTTTGGATTATAAAATTATTTTCAAAAAATTCCACATGATTAAAATATTTTGTATAACAAACCTTCTTTCTTTTTGGCTTGAATTGTTTTTATTGTCATGCTTATATCATAGCGAAAGTGTTAAACAAAATAATTCCATTCATATGCCAAATGCTAAAATGCATGCTGCAGCATACTGCTCCAAGTCATTGCATTGGATTGGCTTCAGACTTGCCATGAGCAGAAGGCAGATATCATCTTTTCAATAGGTTGTTTGGGTCTCCAAAATGAGTCCCACCTTTGCCCATTCTTGTTTTTGATTTCGAGAAGGATTAGTCAATGACACTGGAATATTTTATGATATTTGGATATTTTGCGAATGTAGAGATACTTGTGTGTTTATATGTCTTTTGATGTGTCATGTACAGAGAACAGATTTCATCCTCTTTTAGTCATTACAGTGGTTATATGCAGCTATTCTTGAAGGGTTTTCTCTTCCATTACTTCCTTACTTATGTCCAAGCAACTGGAAAAACAGTTAGTTGTTAGAATACAGTCACTGTAATGGACTCTAAATTACAAGACCTAACCCACCTGATAAATAGACTGTGGGAACTGTCTACAGCTGTTGGCTTTTAGCAAAGAGCACTTATTGCTCTACAGCTCTGTAATTAACTTCTTTTCCTTCTCCTTGCTGCACCTGATGTGCAATGATTCTCTAAAGCAAGTTTTATTAATAATTCAGTTCTCCTTCTGCTACGCAGAGATTTCCTTCAAAGCAATAAAATTCCTAGTGGCCTAATCCCAATGACTATCCAAAGGATCAAAAATCCTGATTAGTCAGTTATGAAGAAAACCTAGTTTCAGAAATGGAGTTTACACATTTTCTAAACTAAATCCAGCTGAAAAATATTGTCTACTTAATCATCCTCATAGGATTATAGAGAGAAAAGTGTATTGAAGAGAGTAAGAAGAAGGAGTGGTGACATTAAAAGCCTGTTCTTTCACTGTCCCTCAGTCTCAGTGCAGATGATAGGAATTGGTGAGTTGAAACTGTAAGGCATGAACTAAAATGAAAGATTCAAAAGAAAAATATACAGACATGGTATGTATTTAGTTACTTGATTCCAGAAAAGTAACTTTAATTCAGAAATATTGTACTGTTACATCCGAAGCCTTCAACAGTACTGCAAAGTGATGAAATGTTTAAGATTTTTGTTAACTGTCCAGGAATATTCAGTAGCTAAAAAATAAATAACAAATGGTAAGGGAAGGAAATGGATTTTAAACCCCATTTAAAATTAAACCTGTGTTTATTAGTATCAATCCACAATAGTAATACTTGTATTTGAATATACTGTTACCAACAGGGAACATTCGGTCTATTTGGACATGCTGTGAGATCCAGGCAGCTGCTATGCCTAAGACATTCTTAAATACTCAATAAACTGGCACTCCTAAATCTGACTTACTTATTATTATGGACATAAAATCCCACAAAAGAAAGCCAGATGTTTTGGGAAATCAGTTTGATTTCAGGGTTTTGAGCTGTGTATCATGCTTTTCATTATAAGATTTCCTATTCCCAGTATCTGTATTTTTTATATCTTCTGATAAGGCTTCCAAAAATTCTTGCAGATCACCCATTCCCCACGTAAATGAGTTGAATGAAAATTGTAAGGAATAAAATGTGTGTGGTTCAAATGCTTGCTTCAAGAAGTAGTGTTTTTTCAAGAGTAATGTGACTTTTGAGATTTTATTCAGAAAAAACAGAGTTGCTTTTAAGTGCTTTTGAAAATCTTGTGCTGATCAAATCCCAGGAAGTAAGCTTGTGAAGTTTCAATCTTCAGAACACTGTTGCAAATATGTCCTGTACCAAATCTTACCCCATGTGATTGAACTACATGACTCCTCTCATTCTCTGTCCCAGTTTTACATTGTTTTCATTCTATCTCTGAAAAATTCCACCAACTTCAGTTTTGTTTTTGTTTCCTTTCATATATATCAACCTCTCCTCACTGGCAGTGTTTAATGTCTTGGTTTTTGTTCCTCTGTTGAAATCTCCCTTACATTTTAAATTTTGTATTTGTGTACATTGAATAGCAACCCTCATTGAAATTATTTTTGATGTAGAAGCTTACACTGGTGTATTCATTTAATTGTGTGTGTATCACAATAAGGTTGATCATTCGTCTTGGGCATTGTATTGTCCCAAACTGTATTCCATTAGAAGGAGTTTTGAAATACTAAAAAAGTTTTCATATAGGATTTCAGATGTTTGTGTAGAATGAAAGTAAGCAGCTCTGGTAGCTTAAGTGTAGGCATTTAGTCATCTTATAATTGCCTGTTGATATAAAACAATTAAACAGTAAAAAAAAAAGTAAATCCGTTATCCATGGTTGCTTCCTAAATAGTGTCTGAGAAAGGACATAACCCATACATGCTTTTCTGTATTCTACAATTGCACTCACTATTACATCTCCCAACCTTAATCAAAGGTTTATTTCTGTTCTGCAGACTCTGGCTGGAGCAGGTGTAAATGGAAAGCAGATTTCTGAGTTGTGAGCCCAGCAGCTAACAACTTCCTGCTGCAGTTGCTCATGCATTCCCTATAGGACTTGTAGTTCTTTATCTGCATCAGAGGTACAGCTGGATAAGGACAGTTACCAAGGTGATATTTAAAGTGAATTGTATGTCTTGAGATTCCTAACTGGTACCTAGTAGTACCAAGCTGGTACCTGGCAGTTCCTGACTGATTACTATGCTCTGTGCCAAATTGGCATGATTTCTAGGGGCAAATATAATGTGCTGCATTGATACAGTTACAGAACTGTGTAACTGTGGATTGTTTTCAGATACATGTTTAAAATCAGATCTAAAACCAGATTGCTTAGGACTTGAGGAGTTGACTGAAGCTCATCAACAAGCCCATTGAGTGCAGGGTGGTTAAAACCATGACATAATGAAACAAGAAACAGGGGCCTTAATACACCACCATGCCTAAATCATATTTTATTCACAATCATATAATTAGTTTCACTGTCTTAAAAATGCTATGTAATAGGTTTTTTTTTCCTTTGGACTTAGGCTCATTGCTTTTGGCTGAATTTTGAATGTTCTCAAGTGCAACAAAATCTGACACTGTATTTATTATTTCGATTAGATTGTCTAATTAGTTGTGGTAAAATATCCAGGCATTTTTGAGTGAAGATGAGCCTGCAGTATAATATAGGATTCTATAATCTTAGCTGTGAAGTTTAGAAATGTTCATATGGCATATGAATGGGAATGGCATATATGTACAGGTCACCTGTAAATATCTGGATACAAAGCCAGAAGTGATTTACAATTGAAATATAATATAAATTAAGAACAACTTAATATGTTTCAAAAATAATTGTATGTTGCTAATGCGTGGTCTGCATTAATGCGTGGTCTGCATTAAAATGCAGAGAAAAGGGGATTGCAACCCTTAGATTAATGTGCTTTTCACCAGGATATCAATAAAACCCTAAAGCCAGCCTTGTCTCTGAATAAAATACCTATAAACACAGTATATAACACGTTTTTACATTGTTGACCTATTGAACATTTCCACATGTTTTTCATTTATGTGGAATTGTTCTCTCTTACCAGACTCCATTCAAAAAAATTTTTTTAGACTTGATTTAAATAGAACAGACACCTTAAATATCTTAACAAGCATAGCTGACTTTTTAGTGGAATTCTTAAAAAAAGGATTGTCTGCAGCTGCTATGCCAAAGCTGTGCTTAGATTGGGTGTGTGGAATAAAAAAGGTAGAGCAATCCTCACAAGAGTTTGTACAAGTAGAATGTAAAAGCTACACACAGAGGAAAATATTGACACTGGTCAAAGAAGTGTATGGGTACACATAATTTCCCAGCAGTTGTACTGCAGTGCACTCATAAGCACAATACCTTGGTTAACTGGTAATAGGAAGCCATTGTTTCCTTTACAGATCAGAAACATTAACTCCTGGCATGTCATATGAACACGTGCATAATGTAATAACTTAAACATGTGTCACTGCTGTAAGGCAGGTGTGAAACAAGGATTTTCAAGCTGAAAGATCCTACAGTTAGCTTTAGTTAAGAGAAAAGGCAGAGGATGCATGGTCTGGAAATCGACAATATAAATATTTTAGGAGGTTGCTTTCATTCCGTTATATGAAAAATATATACCTGCATATGTAAGAGTCAAACTTAATCTAATTCTCTCCTTTTATTTTTTTCTTTTTAATTTTTTTTCCTCTTTTTTTAACATTCTGGTCTCTGGGGGACAAAAAGCAAATTACCTATTAATGACTTTTTTGTTGTTGTATTTGTTTTTCTTTAGCTGCAAAAGTACTTTCAGTTTTTTAATATATCTATATTGAAAAAAACCCCAACTTTGCATGCTTCTTTTTAAAAGGAATTGTTTATACCATTTCTGAGACAGAGAAGGAGAATTCCTACTTTGTATTATGAAACCAGATTAATTTCTATTATAGTCAATGGGCAAAAATGTTTGCGAATATTAGTCATGCTATATTATTTTGATAGCCTTCGGTGCTCTATTCTAGCATCTTAAAGCACCAGCATTTGGTCTGATGACATTTTGTGCTCTTAATAGTCATTTCAAGGTGTATGTTCATTTCCTTTTGGTAATGAGACAAACTTTTTCTGGCTCATAAACCCCAAAGCAGCTTTAATATAGAAGTAAAGCAGAGCAGTGATTTAGCCATATTATGATCTTGGTTTTGGATTTAGTTGCCTCCTTGTTGCTAGGAACTTTGAGAACAACAGATGTTTTAAATGTACAACATGATATTTTTAAGTATGAAGCAAATCCAAGGGGTAAATGATAGATTCAGTGCTCTGTAAACTGTCTCTGTAGTACAGAAAGATAATATTCACAATCACTGTGGTATAAAACATATCTAGAGTTGCTTTAAATATTCCTATATCAGGGAATAAAATATTTGAATGTAGGTTGTATCTGATTTAAAATCCTTAATGTGTGGGTTAGGATAATTTGCAGAAGCCACACACTGTTTTTCTGAATGGATCCCCCCTTTTTTATTTATTATTTTTTAATTTAGTAAAAATTCTTAAAAGTATGAAGTGAGAGCTGATACTTTCAACCTTTGTGTAGAAATTATTCCACCCACAAAATCCCGAAGAGTTAGAAGAAAAAGGATATTTTAATCTTCCGTTGAAACTCAAGTATTTCTGTTCACAGGGAAAATGTATAGAATATAATTGAAAAAAAAAAGGTGCTCCCCAAATGAGTCTTCTCTGTGATAGTGAGAAAAAACAAGAGAGTGAATTGTTTCCAAATAGTAAAATTGGGTATTTGAAGTCAAGGGTCATCTTGCTTCCTATGTACTTGTTTGTGAGTTGGAAATATAATGGCTCTGTGGCATATCCCTCCTCTCCCCAGCTGTTAGCAGCAGCAGGGGTAAAGCGTAAAGGTTTACCCCTTCTGAGCTATCATTCTGTCTTTAAAACAGTGTCCTGTTGTGGCTGTAACTTCTGCGAATGATGTGCGGAAGCCTTGATGCGAAGGAAATCAGTAGAAAGTTTGCTATTGAGTACAAGAGTCTTTGCATCAGGCCCTGAGCTTTTAAGTCTGTAACTGTCATGGAAAATAAATACTACACTTTAAGGAGCAAGCTCCAGGGTCTCCTAAAAGTAGCGTAAATAGCTCAGAAAGGAGCACTATAATAACTCCAGCTTTCATATAGTAGGTTCTCACTACTTTTACATCCCAGGGATACTGCTGGGACTCCCAAATCACTGGTCAACAGTGTAATGATACATGGCAAATTACCTAGGTAATGGCAGTTGGATAAATCACCTCCAGCCAATGCTGGTTAGCCAAGCAAGGGGTGTGCTATGTATTAACTGGAACCAATTCCCTGAAGATGAAATCAAAGGTAAAATGGACTTGAGAAATTTTTTTTAACCCGATATGATGATTAGTGGTCATTAGTGAAGGTGATTTATCTTTCCTTATGGAAAGGCTAGTGAGTGATTTAGAAAAGCAAACATTTAAGTTTTTACAGAGATTGCTGGAAGGGATCAGATATTTCACAGCAGAGCTGTTCACCTTCAAGACAGATTTTCTGATTGTATTCTTCAAATAAGGCAAAACAACACAGTGGAAAAATTTCACTACATTCTTGATAGCACCCAGGGCTGCAAACCAGACGTGATTACTTGGCATTATCATTTTCATGAGAAAGAAAGGAAATAAACGGTGGCTACTCCCAAACCTATTAAATGTTTTGTGAGGGGTGACATAAAGTTGAAGACCAAAGTGCTGTCAACTTGGTAGGAACTGAAGGTGCTGAATGTGTCATAGGATCTTGATACAGGAAAGTGCTGTGACTCGTCCTAGCCAGAGCACAAACTTTTTTTGGAACCAAACCAGGAAGTCAATTAAAGTCACAGAGAAGTGTTATGTTTTTCATACCTCTATGCAGAAATGTAGGACTTTTAAATCACATCTGATGCTCTCACTTAGCTGTGAGAAAAGTAAACGTAGTTTAGGCTGTTGCCAATTACACTAATAACTTGAATCAGGTTAGAACACTTCAAGGTATTTTTCTGACAGTAATGAATCATATGCTAGTAAATTGAGCAGCTAAAGGAAGGTGTTAATGGAAGATATGTACATTGATGAGCATTAAGGACATCCTGTGTTAGACAGTGATGTATGAGTCCATGGTGGTATTTTTGGAACTTCCTTTGTGGAGCACTGTTGAGTGCTAGAATTATCAGCTCTTTGTGAAAGCACAGGCAGGGGAAAATGACTTACTCATCTCTGATGCAGAGTTCAAATTGTAACTGCATTATTTTCAATCTGGTCATGTGAAGACAAGCCTAGAGGCTCCCATCTTGTTTTACTGATGATATTGCTAGTCTTATGCTGTTGTGACATTAGTGTATGTGAGTGTGTCTATGCAAGATTTTCACATATTTCAATTTGAAATAATTAGGATGATGACTCAGAATCACTTGCGTATAGGGTGCCATCTGAGACTTGCAGTGATTTTTATGCAACATTGAAAGCCCTCTATGTTAGAACTGCTGTTTATATTTTTCTCAAATGAGTTTACTTTCCTAATGTGACCTGCCTGGCTCTGGCTTTCCTG
This sequence comes from Lepidothrix coronata, assembly GCF_001604755.1. Lineage (NCBI taxonomy): Eukaryota > Metazoa > Chordata > Aves > Passeriformes > Pipridae > Lepidothrix > Lepidothrix coronata. The sequence continues at coordinate 54,111 of NW_016690451.1, read as the reverse complement.
TAATGTTTCTGACAAAAAAAATTCAAGACACTTATTCTTTTAATGCTGTGGTCTGCACTCCTGACTAATCTTTTTTTCCCTGTAACGTGAATATAATGTGGCAAGAGAGAAGCAGATATGGTTCATCATCTACTGTAAAGTGCAACCAAATAATACGTGAATTTTGAAAGCAAGCAGAGGTTGTATGACAGAAGGGAAGGCTGGAGCAGTCATGGAGGATTCATGCTAGCAAAAGAATACAAAGAACTTGACCTGGTGTTTGATTGAAAGAACATTTAACCTTTCAGTAGCTTTCCACAGAAGAGTAATCCTGTTGATGAATCTTAATCTTCACATAGTTTTCAATATTTACATTATAGACAGAATAATGTATCTGGAAATTCTGTTAAATTTTTCCTCTTGTGGCAGTGAATTCCATAGGCCAGTTATATTAATGACATAAGATGAAGTGAGCATCAGGGTTCATAGTAATTTCTACTTGTCGAGTAAATACTGTCTAAGTGCCGCAGAGGCTTAGGCAGATTTTTATTAAGGATATGGCTAGAATACAAAGAGTAGTGGTAGCAATTGAATCTTATGTTTCCATCTTAGCTGATGTTTTGGAAGGTTTTAAGTGGTACTTTATTTTTTCTGGGATTTCAGCTTGTTACTAACAGTCAAAGCTGTATTGAAAGTCTGTTCTTTAAGCATCTGTAGTTTCTTTCTATACCGAAAAAGAGATTACATGGAGGAACTGGGGTTTTCTCTTCTGAAGAGGAATTTTTGTGTCTGCAGGAACCACTGAGTCTTACCCATTTTACAGACCTTTTTTGTAGCTGAACTAATTGTCTTAGAAAGGTGGCCTTTCTCTCTCCCATGGAATACATAGGGATGATTTTTCTCTCCCAAGTAATTTGTTCCCTTATGGTCCTATTTCTAGTTTCAGCCAGCTCACATTGATCTGAGAATGACTTCTGTAGCTTCCTGACTGACTCTTCTCCTCCCTCCTCCTTTGAAGGTCCTCTAAATTGCAAAAATGACCAGACAGCTCATAACTTTCTGGATCATGCTTCTGACCTTGTTTTGAGTCACCAGTGGAATCAAAGGCCCTCTCAACATAATTATCTCTTTTTTTTCCTTTTTTTTTCTTTAGGTTATTTTTTGTTAGTATCTGATCAAGAGAAGCACCCAAATACTTGTAATAACAAAGAAAAAGCAATTATTTTCAATGGAATAAGGAGATCAGTGGTCTATTTCATTGTTTGGCCTTACTACAGGTTATGCTAGAAATAAGACAGTGACTCTAAAACCAAGAGGGCAGTCTAATGTTTCAAATAACCCAAGAAATCCATTTGGGTTTTTTATTTGGGGGCTTACACCATTCTGAAGTGCATAGTGATGGACTCAAGTGCAAAAATAAAGGTCATATTTTCTTTATGATAAAGTTTTAATATGGCTGACCAAAAAGGTTGCAGCTACACTTCCAACAAGAAGTGGATCAACTAGCAGTTGTAGTAATGGGCTATGTCTGATGAAGTTTGCAACAAAAATGGAATTGATAATGTTAACTTTTCCAAGATACCTCATAAATCCCAGTTTAAGTCTTTCCTTTTATATAACTGAAAAAGAAGAATTTTCTTTCAGTGCATTTCCTAGTTTATTTCACAGGCTCCATTTTCCTCTGCTAATGAGAACAGGCTTTCTACTGTTGTGAAGATATTTCTTGTAAACAAAGAAAACAAATAGAGCTTCCATGTAGTCTGGATTATCTAATCAGAAGAGTGCTTAAAATAAAGTTAGGAGGGATTAAGATTCCTGATGTAACCATTAAATCAGATAGTCTTCCAAAGGCTCAAAGAAATGGGGGAGGTGGGGTGGGGAATAGAAGGCTCCTGTTGAAAAATATATACTGTATGCTATGTTGCACTTTGGGGTTCTTAACAAACTGAAAGTTTATCCTTAAATAGGGCATTTGCTACAATTCTATTTAGCTGCTTTGTTTGCATGATGATGATATCATAGTCTTGCTGAAAAAGAAGCAAATTTGCAAGTCTTTCAAACTGGAAGGAAATAATGGTCTAAATACTAAACATTTTTGACAAAATCTCTGGTAAAACGGATGCACAACTTGTTGTAATGCAATCTGCATATCAACCCATGATAGATCCTTGTCTAAGTTAGAGGTACATAGCCTATAGCTGCTTGACCAAGTTGTGCTGCTGCTACTAGTATGGCAGACCTGGTAACCAAACTGAGCTGGGAAGAAACTGTGAACTACATGTACTTAGTTGCTATGGCAATGATCATAATTTTAAATATGGCATAGCACAATATTATTCAGATAATGCAACCCAAACTATAAAAACAATTAGCAAAATTAAAGGAATATTCTGAAAACATTAATTGTTCAAAGGAGGTGTCATATTTTGGAATATAAATTATGATGTATAGCTCACTAGCAAGATAAATTCCTTATAGAATTTTTGTCTTCCATGTCTTCAGTCTCCTTTATACCTTTTGCAATTTGGGAGTTATGAAGAATTAAATAGAAGATTTGACATGAGAACATAGCTCTGCACTAGAGCAACCCAGAAGGAAGAGTATCTGCGTGGGGGCCTGATGGTCTGAAGGAGGAGATAAGTAGGTGAGCAAAAATGTGCTTAAAGGTTGGTAGTGAGTCATGCTCTGCCCGGAGGCCAGTCACAAATGAGATCTGTCTGTGACTAAACGCAACTGAACATGTATCATCCAGCAAGAGGAGGTGATAGGAGTGTACTCTCATCAGGTGTGCACCAAATGAAATTGGGGTGACCAGCTGAGATCCTCAAGGTCAGGGCTGCCATTCAGCACAGTCCAGGCAGGCTGGAGGAAAGGGCCAGTAGGAACTCTATTAAATTGAGGAGGGACTGACTGGGAGCAGCGCCGTGAGAAGGCCCTGCAGAGTCTGGACAGGTTGCTGAGCATGAGTCCCCAGCACACCCTGGCAGAGATGGAGAGCAGCACTGAGCCCCTCTGGGCAGGAACATGGCCTGTAGGTTGAGAGAACAGATTTTTTCCACTTCTACTTGGCACCTCTTAGGCCATGTGTAGATACTGCATCCAGTCTGGGACCTCTTATAAGAGAAGGATGCCAATGAACTGGAGCCAGTTCAGATGGCCAGGGCTGGAGCTTCTACACCGAGGGCAGAAGCTGAGGGACAGGATTGGTTCACCCATGCAAAATCAAGGTATGCCTGCTTAATTAAATGCCTTCAGTAGATTCTATAATGCTAGTTATTGTTTCTTTCCAGTTCACTTTTAGATGGTTTTAGTTCCAAAGTAACTTTAATGGGAAAAATTAATTTAAATTGTCCCAGTGGGTGTGTTTTAGTAATAGATATTTATTCACTGACCTAAGCAGAGGCATGATCATGGCTCTCTTAAGACATAGACGGCTGTGTTTTTACCACCAGATATGCTGATAATTTCGGATGGATTTTTTTTTTTCAGTCTCTGCTATTGTATTTTTTTCATTTTAAATAAAGTATTGATGAGAGGGTAAGACCACAGTGAAGGGCTGTGCTCTTGACTTCTCTTAGGAAATGGAGATTTTTGACTTCACATCTTTGCTTCTGTGAATTTTAATTATCAAAAATGAAATGGTTGCAGAGAGTGAATCAACAACCTCGGAGGAGCCAATATACTAATAGGTAGGGAATGCACAGGTAGCTGGGGAAATAGTGGAATTCAGCACTTGAAATGAAATCTCTCTTTTTCAAGTGTATATTTTACCTGGAGACATTTTTGTAGTCCTCTGTTCCCCTTTTTGAATCTGGAAAATTTGCATTTTCCAGTTTAGAAAGTCTGTTGGAAACTTCTTCTTGATAAGTTCTAAACATCTCTAAAATCTTCAGGATTTAAAATTAATAGAAATGAAACTTTATTCTGCAAGACTGGTAGCTCGTGTAAGGTGGAGCACTGTTCTTGCCAACTATAGAACATTTGTTAACAATGTTTATTATCATAATGTTAAAAGTATGTTATTACAAACTTTGTATGAATAATATTTTTGTGCAAGTTACAGCACACAACAAGGTGCGCATTATAAAACAGTGTGTTTTTGGCTGAGTGGCCTAAGTGACTTGAAAAGTGGAATTTCTGTGTTTATCCACACAAATGTATTCATACCATTGAAATTTTCCAAAACTAACTTCTTTTGAATGGTGAGAGAGATTAAAAAGGGAAAAATGATTCTGCATGATCTCACAATGGAAAGAACTTCTCTACCCATTTTATCTTTTCAAGGTGGCTGTATGTTGTGAGTATATTGTAGTTTAAGATGGAAACAATACTGCTTTGTGATCTTAAAGGGACTTATCTTCACTGATGTGTTGAAAAATGTTAGTGCTACACATCCTGTCTTATTTTAAACTCATACAGTTCCACATAGTTTTTAAAAAAAGCAGACTTCTGATCAATGTTAATTCATAGTGGCAAAGAATCAGCTAATACATACATTCTGCACTGTGATTAATTCATCTTTCAGCTCCAGGTAAGCTGTAGAAAAAGAAAAATGAAATAGCTAAATCAGCAACTTTTCACAATTAGAGTGTCAAAGTCTAATGTGTGATCAGAGCTAGCTACTTGGGCTTTAGAGTATGCAGAAAAGTAGGTTAGGATGAAACATTATCCTGCTCTAAGATGGATGTCTTACATAAGGAAATGGATTACTCTGTGATTCTGAATTCCTTTCTCCATTATCTGACAAAGGAGACTATTTTATTATGTTGAAGTGAATGCCTAATTTTTGCCTAATTACCATTAGGTGAGCTGAATCCTACTCTCCCACCTGCCCCCTCTCCATTCCCCATATAATGAAATCAGTTCCTTCATCAAACTAAAGCTGGTAACAAATGAAACATTAACATTATTATTGTGTTTGTATTATAGTGTTCTTTTGAAAGAAATAGTGCCTTTAATAAAAACCCAGAAACTCACTGCATGTAAAAATGAGTGCCATTCTTCTGAAGTCAATGACTTGGCTGATTTTGTGTGAGCAAAATATCTGGCCTGTCTTCTGGAGCTAGTCTGGATGATGTTTCACGTTTACTTTTTACTTCATTAAGGTCTCCAAAACACACTGCACTGCCATACATTTATGTCAGTCACTTTTTAGAATTGGCATTTATCTATTGCTCATGAAGCCCATAAAAATTTAGTAATTGATTGTTTTACCCAGAAATAACTAAATAAAAATACAAAGCAATTTTTGCCATCTGAGTGCTGGCAGGAAAACAAAATGTTAAACTCTAGTATATACCTGAAATAAAACTTCACATATAACTATGAAATGTATAGAGTGGATTGTTTCATTAATAGTGTATTGGTGTAACAGAGGACAAAGTTCTGCTTTCTGTTAAATGGAATTCAATTTCCTGACATCATTAATGTGAAAGGAGAATTTGGCCTCCATCTTCTTAAGCCACTCTGTCTTTATTATTGGTAACCTACTGGTTTTCTTGGTCCACTGTAATGATGTGGACTTCAGGCTTGAGATTGAAGTAGAGAAACTTTCCTGAGTATCAAGCAGCGTAGTAGGTCAGTGCAGTTTAGCCAATCCACATTTACTAGCATCAGAAAATATGATGGATTGCACTGAAATGAAACCATCAGTTTCCTAAACAGAGTGGTTCCTTTTTTGAATTTAAGAAAAAGTTCAAACCACTGGATAAAATTATGTGCCAATTATGTATAAACTTCTCTAGCACTAGAATAAAGGAAGCTATAATTCTGTGGACTTACATTTTATTGAGTTCATCTGTTTTCATTTATAAATAGAATGTAAGAGAAAAGGAAATCTGTGCTGGTGGACAGTGAAATAATGCAGCTTCTATACACTTGCAGTGGAATGAACAAGAACCTATGGTTTCTTTTTTTGCCAGGTTGAAAAAAGACTCAGAAAAGGCAAATCTACTTTAAGAATGTCAGACTCAAAAAACATAGTTGTTAATGTTGATCTTGAATATTATAGTTATTAATCAGCTTACTGATTTTAACAGCATATTCAGACTCCTTCTGGAAAGAGAAAATCTGGGAGGAAGACAATTACTTTAACGATTCTTTAGAGAAGAATTTAGACTAAGTCTATAAAACTCCATATTTGGGACAGGGGTTTTTTTTAATTGCCTCAGAAATTCCTATGGATCTAATTTCATTATTTAGAATGTTTAAATTTGTCCTTCTGTGTGGAGCCTTTTAAAATTAAATACAACTTAAATCTAAGAAAACATGGGAAGCATGGGGTATGTAGCAAATAGGAAAATACTGAAGCTGGGACAGTAAAGCAAGAAATCCAAAAAGTATCATAATTAAAATTCTGCTGTTACATCTAGCTTGGATGTTTGCTGACTGGAAAAGTGGACTATTTTTTTATTTTAGATAGATAGACTTGTTGCTATTAACTTCTTGAGAGTGATAAATATATGTACTGTTAAATCTTACTTCTATTTTCTACTCAACAGTAATCTTACATTACATCAAAGTCTCAAAATTAATCCCTGGAATAAATCATAATTAGGGTAGCAACTGGTACAAACAGGAATGAAGTATTTAGTGTACCTGTCACTAATGAAGAATTAATTTCTTTAAAGTATATTAATCTAAGTATGAATATATAGCTTGCTAATTGAATTTATGGTAAATGGAGTACAGGATTAATTTGTTTTAAAGTATCCTCTTGGATCCCTTTAGTAGTAATTAGAACTGTAAGGACAGCCTTGTGGTATTTTCATTGCATCATTAAAATGAAATGATTAGTTAAGTAGCCTTGTGCCAGAGCCATACCAAAGGGGTAGCATTAGCTTAAAAAAGGGAGTTTTTTCTACTTCAAAGAATTAGCAAATCCGTGATCAAAATATTGCTTTTGTGCATGTGTATAGATGCAAGTACATTAATTACAGAGAAACTGGAAAAAATATATTGCTGATACTAGACACCAAAAGTAAACTAGCATTCATTTCAAAATAAGGTTCATGTAATCTGTCACACACCCCCCTCCCCCATAAATTCCCAAAACATTCTCCTTGATAGGTCTGGATTTCAGTATATTTCAGTGAAATGAGAGTACTTGGGTAGTAGGTAAAAACTGCTGCAATATTTACAAATTTTTGTTATGAGTGTGTCTGAGCTTCAGCAAGCATCTCTGAGGATGGAAAGTGTCTTCCAGAGCTGGGCTGTGAAGTTGTTTGTGGTTGATTTCAGTCTGAACTCTGGGCATCATCTTGTTGACACCAAGTGCTGTATTTTGTAGTTGTGTGGTGCAGAGTGAATAGTAAGTTTCCAGTTTTACTCTTGGTTTTGTCCCAAAATCTTACATCTTAGAACAGTTCCTCAACAGTGTTTTTTTCTGAATCCAATCAAAAACTTAAATCTTATGCTCTTTGTTGTTTTTTTATTGTTGTTGTTTGTTTGTTTGTTTGTTTGTTTTAATGATACTGCTTAAATCAGCGTAAGAAGCAGTAAAAATTCTGTGAAATCAGCTGGGAGGTTGGGGAAGGGGAAAGCTGTTTCTAGCCAAAATACATTATATTTTGCCACTTAACATTAACTCTTAGCAAAACGTGTGTTGACTCAGAAGTCTTCTTGAGTATTGTTTACATGCTTGCATGTCTTAAGTAAGTAAATGAATGTGACTTTAGCACAGAAAGCTTTACTTCAGTGTTGGTGGCAGCACCAGTGGCAATGTGGTGGTACAAGCCAGCAATCCCAAGGAGCACTGAGAACCCTTAGCAGGCTTGTAGCTTGTCCTTGGGGCCACATCTTCACAGAGGTGCCCATCATAACTCCTGATAAGCCTTCCCTCTCTCTATGGTTATATGTGGAAGACAAACAAACCAAGCCGGCAGAGAATTGTGAGACACACAATTGTGAAAACTGAGCCTCAGAAGAAAGCAAAGAGTGAGCTAAGATCAAGCCAAATCCAGAGTGAAAGTCAATTCAAAGAAACACGCAGCTTTCTCATCATTTTCTCTTTGTAGTAGAAATACCCTCCAGAGGCTAAATTTTGACTTCCTGCTCAGGCCAAAAAGTAGAAGTGTTACTCAGGCAAAACTCACAAAGGATGTGTCCAAAAAAAATGTATTACTTTCTTGGATTGCCTTTCACTGATTTAACAGAGATTTAGATGATGTAACATACGTGAGCAGTATAGATCTCTTTGCTTCTCTGTAGCGTTCAAAATCATTGTTCTAATAATTGTCATAAATTACATGTACCTGTACTGAACCCAAAAGGCTGACAGCAAGAGTCCACTCAGAATTAGGGCTACAACAGTTATTTCTTCTTTTTCCTTACCTCGTGATCGGCAGGTGGGACTTAAAAAATATAGGAGTCATTAGCCACTGAACACCTGAGAGCTCCACTGCAAAGGTGAGCCATCTGTTTACTGCAGAAAATATTTTTAATGATTGTTTTTCAGCACCAGAGCACCAATGAACAAGTTTAAAAAGGTCAGAATGACTGCCTGTATTTCACTGCCATGGGAAATCCATCAGGCAATAATTTAACCTGTATGCCCCTACATACACATATTCAAGTTCCATATTGTATTACACATCTGTCATCTACTTTTTATTTCCCCAAACAGTCTTTTTTTGACTCATAAACTGTGTTTTCTTTAAAACTGTGGCCTGGATAATTCTCTGTGGAGACAGAGGAAAGGAAAAAGATTGGAGTGAATAGTTTCCAGAGTGCTTGTGTATAGAGGGACACTTAAGGAAGTGAGAGTGAATTTAGTTAAGATTGAGCAATAAAGCACATAAACCAAAATTGGATGTGCTTCTCAATGGTCTCATTCTGGAATTAAGATGATGGTAGATAGTGCCATCAGGGTGCTAAAAATACTCCCCTCACAAGGTGTAGCAAATGTTACTTAATGCATTTGTCTTCAAACCTTTTTGCTTAATCACTTTAACTTCACTGAATGAACCCAGATGCTTCTGGCTAATCCAGTCAGTGGGTCATTGTCTCACTTCTGTGGCAGTATTAGAATATGATCAGAATAGGAAGATTTTGTTGGAAAAAAACCCAACTTGTACTCCAAAAGTGAAAGTGGCATGTGAAAACAGTTACACTACTTCCATAGCCTTTGTAACATGTACCACTCTGTTACATATAGCTGGCACTCCGTAGTACTATGTAGATTGACTAATTTAAGCTTCTTCAATCCTAGCATCATTCTCATTGTGCATTGTGAAACTACTGTGAGAAAGTTTGGTTTCTTACTAAATGAATCATCATTCGTGAGAAGCTATCCTAGGAAACTTTCCAGGAAACATAAAATATAAAATGGTGTAATTTTTTTCAAATACCACTGAATCAATAATCAGTGCTGTAGGAGAATGTGGCTGCTCTAATGTGAGTATATAGCTTTAAAGGATGCATTACTATTTTTTTAATAACTTTTTACAGTGCTATCCCATTCTTAGTTAATGAAAAAATAGTTCTACAAAAATATGTATGATTTTCTGCTCTATGTTTTGGAGCAGAATCAGTAAGGCTGGAGATAAAACATAAAAATGGTAGTTGGTGTTTTTTAAATTGATGTACCAGGCCAAATATATAATACCAATTCGATTAAGTAACTTTGTCTTGATGGAGTTGTTCCTTCATTCATTATAGCTTTTATATTCCTAATTTAGAGTAGTGAAAATTTTACGAAAGCATAACTCCTTGATACGGTTTTTGGAAAATGAGACAATTGAAATATAGAAGAACTGGAAATAAACAATAGATATATATTAAAAGACCATGTATTTGGGGTGGTTTTTTCAGTTCATGTCCTACTTATTCTGCTGGGTTTTAAACACCAATTCTAAAATTTTATCATAAAGTTCATGTTCAAGTCTATTTATCAAACTCTGGATTTAAGTTACAAATTCAAATAATCTGGATTAAATGTGGCATCAGACTGATAGGTGAATTGTTTCAGAATTTGCAGCTTACTCTGTCTTTCTGCATGTAATGAAAAACCTGTAGCAGACTACAGAACTATGTAATTTTGCAGTGCCCAGACAATGTGATCTTATCCGAATGTGATTATCCATACTGTCGAGATTGCAGATATCAACAGTAGCTGTATTTTCCTGTGAAAGACTGGAAGGGGGACTGAATTCACAAAAGCATCTTTGGTATTTTCAGGATGGCTGGAGTTCTTTTCAAACAAACCATTTAAGTTCACATTCTATTTAATAATATTGATGATTTCTTTCGTTGATGTTCTTGGACAATATTAATTTTTTAAGAAAATAAATTACCTGTTCTAAAGAGGCATCAGAAAAACATGTTTCTGGTGTCTTTGTCACCAAATGTTGGATACATTTAGTCGCTTTCAGTTTTTCTCCCATTGTTTCCAAAGTGAGGAGCTGTTGTAAACTTCATTTAGGATACATAATTTGCTGATTCTTGAAGTTCTAGTCGTTTTGAAGTTTAATTAAAATATCTGAATCTGCAGAAGTTCTTTCTGTTGTGTTCGTGTAGTTGTTATCAAAATGAATTGATTTGAAAAGAATTCTTTTCTCGTTCTGCAGCAGCCTTTGCTACACAAGGGGAAAACTTCAGTACTCCTCCCCATAAGCCACAGAAGCTCAGGTTATTAGTATTCACTACATGCATTATGTTTCCACTTAGTATTTCTCCCTTGTCTTTTATGTCCCTCTCCATTTTCTGTGTGTAATGTTCATTCTTGTCTAAGTACAGGAAGAACCAATTATTGTTATAGTATTTCAGTTAGGTGACATTGTATATCTAGGTATATTAGGCATTTAGGAAATACCACAGATAGACAGTTGATGGCTTGCCTGCTCTGACATATCATTCTTCCAAATTATAGGTAGTGAGGCAATGTTTGCTTATGTCTGTGATCTCTGGGAAGCTTGTATCTTTAACCCAGGTATGACTAATAATCTTCATAGATATTGCAGACAGATCTGTTTAATGCAGAATTTTAAGATAGCTGTGTCTGTGTTCCCTGTTCAAATAATAAAATACAATTAAAGTTATGTAAGGACTTAGCCACAGAGATGCTTATGGATTAATTAGGACTAGTGCTTTCTCAAACTGTTTTGATTTGTAAACTACGACAGTGTTTCCAGAAGAGCTGCAGAACTGTGATGAAAATTTGTTTTTTCAAGGCCTTAAGTAGACCCTGATTACAAATTGAAGATGACTATTTTTGAGTTTTATTAATTGTCAGTCCTACAATTAACACAATTCTCATAACAATCTTTGTCTGTAAACCTCAATCTTACTGTCTGTTTTCCCCTTAATGTCCTTTCTGTCATTACTTTGACTGTTATGGTCAAGGCTTCCTCTGCATCATCTCTCCTGATTAAAAATGATAAAAGTTTCTTTTTCCTCCATCTCTCTGACCATCTCTATTATTCTTTCTCTTACCACTTCCCATTCTGTCTCTCTACAATCTGATTTATAAAACAAGATATTGTCCTGCGGTAAAATGTGTTTTATTCACAAGATGTTTTAAGTTTATTATATTTTTATGAATATATGTTCTCTGAAGTCTGTACAGATAACCCTTTTTTAACCTCTAAGTATAGTACAACAGTAACACAGAGCATTTCATCCAGGGTACTGGTAATACAGCAACAAAAATGCCTGTGTTACAAGGTTTGAGTTCAAATGTTCAGGGGTAGAATTGGCTGTAATGGTATATCTGTGAAAAAAATAAGCCTGTGGTGAAGTTGGAACCCCAGTGCCAAAGCACAACATATAATTGGGCCTAATTTTTTCCATATGTATCAACAAAAACAGTCTTTGCTTCCATGAGAGATGAAAGCTTCCCTTTCTGTCATATTTTTATTTTGTATATAATTCCTAACTCTTTATAATTTCATAGGCTTTTTAAAAAAACATGCCTAGATTTAGGGAGAGATGAGCTGTCACCCTGGATTTGAGTTTATATTTCTAATAGAAAAGCCTTTTTTGGTGGGGAAGGAAAAACATGACTATTTCCCCTCCCTTGCCAAAAGGGCTACTATGTTAAAATCCTTGTACAGTGCCTGTGAGCTATCCAAGTTGGCGTGGAACAATCCATTTGTGAATTGATTTAAATACTTCATTTAAAATAAATAATCTAGTGGAATTAGTGTCATAAATCTTCATAGAGTAAGCTTACTATTTATATAAGATCGAAGAAGTGTTAAATACATTTCTGTTCTGTCGACAATGTATGGCGGTGTTTCTCCCTCCCTTCAATTTTATGCCAAGTCCCAAATAAAGGATGCATATTTTCTTATGCATTTGTTCTGTTGTTTAACATAGTATCCTTCTAAATAATCTTTCTTTCTCCTGTCTATAAGTTCAGTGAATATATAAATGAATTCTGTAGAAGACTGATAGTCTAAATTATATTTCACCTCTATTATTTTGTCTTATTTTACATTCAATAAATTCACTGTTATCAGGATTGTTGAAATAGTCTCTGAATCATGTTTTACCTCCTCTAGAAGGTTATACACCCAGGCATGCAGACGTTGTACTTTCTGATTCAATGTGAGGCCAATCAAACTGCCAAGCAGAATATCCCAAAAGCCTCCTGCAGGTGACATTGATGCAATGGCTGCTGGATCCATGTACTGTGTCACATGTGTAGATAATCTCTTGCCAGACCAGTCTGCTTTCCTTGTTTGTGTAGTGTCAGCCACTGAGACTCCCAGGTGTTTGTCTGTGTTCAGAACACGGTTAGTTGGGGCTCTGCATGCTGCTTAAACAGCCTTTTTGTGTGTCTTCTGAGGAGAAAAAGGTAAACTTCATGGAAATGTCTTTCAGGATGCCAGCGGTACCTTGCTGGTTTACTAGTTCACCTCACTTCAACTCTAGTTACATCTAGAATTTGTTTTGTAATTTATCCCTTCCCTGACTGATTTCGTAGAAGTGAACAGAAAGGTTTTTTTCCCTGCCCTTACATCTATAAATAGTTTAAAACATTTTGCTCTAGACATAGTTATTTTGCTAGGGGCAGAGCTGAGAGTTGCACTGGTAGTGAAAGATGTCACTGAAGTGCCCTTTCAGTTCCCCATATTGCTGGCTGAGCAGAACTTACTTGGATGTGGAAGTGAGCTAAAGCGATCTTCAAAGTTATTCCCCACAGGCTGTTATGTGTCCTATAAGGTACATAGTGCAGCGCACCTTTTCCAAATGACTTGATATGTTAATTTCCTGTTTGTTAGGGGAAAAAAAGAAAAAGTATGCACTGAAGAAAGAAGAAGCAGCAGCATTTCTCCTCTTCTAATGCAGCTAGCAAATATCTAGCTAAAATCAAGGAAGGCATGTCTTGGTTGCAGTAACCTGTTTCCATGGATCCCCACTAATGTGTTTTTGTAGAAGCTGTCTCACACGTTTTTGCTACTGGTTTAAGAGACTCCAGGAAAAGCAGCCAGCTCAGAAGAATGAAGGAAAGAAAATTTTCCTGCCTTTTTCTCATTTCAGGTCAGCCAGAGAAACATTCTCTTGGACAATAGGTGACCGCAAATACCAGGGCTCTCCTGTAGCAACAGAAATCCTTTTGGATTTTTTCCAAAGGTTTTCTTTGAGTCTTAATGCGGGTCAGCCACCTTAGAAACAGGTGTTCACAGCCTCCAGGTAGAAGCTTGCTTTCTTCAGTAGTCTGCTTCTGCCACTTGATTCACTTGATTTTTTTCAAACCTTAGAGTTATTCTGCTTATCTTAGCTGCATCCTCTGAAGGATGCAGACCTCTGAAATCCCCAGGCTGTGACCCTCACCTCCAAGTACTGGACTATCAGAAGTGAGAATTCTGGCATGTATGCCCACTTCAGACTTGGATCAAACACACTGCTTATAGCACTTCTCCTAAAAACCCCCTGCTAGTCCAGGACCCCTCCTGACAACTAATAACCATATTCCTTCCATTCAGTTATGTCAAATGAACTGTACTGCAAAGTAGATACATCCCTTCTATTGCTTCCTTTGCTGACAGCCACTGGTTTTATTTGCCTTCATTAATTACTGTCTCCTGCCTGAGTCACCTATGTTCATTCGTCTCATTGCTTTCAAACAACCCTTTCAGACTTTCAGCTGTATTTGTGCTTGTTCTGTGGCAGTTCCTCCCTAGCTGGTCCTAGCTTGTCTTCCTATCTTGGCAGTGGGTTTTTATTCCAGTCTCTGAGTCTCCTCTTCATAAACTCCATAATTTTGGACTCCTTCTACCTTTTCAAACAGGATTTCTTAAGCCAAAATTTTAGGAATGTAATTCTGGCCCTACTCAAGTCAATTGGCTGAGGATTTTGCCATCTATCTCTTTGTGCTGTTTTTTCCCATGTGTTTGGGCACTATTTGCATATATAATTGTTACATATGGATCTGTCTCATAAAAGAAAACTAAGCTAAACTTACTCCAGTCTCCGTAGAGTCAGATGATTGATATATGACCAGTATAGACTAACAAAAAGAACATTCTCCAGTGCGCATATTGCTTTGATTACTGAGGTTTTTAGAACGTCCAAATGCTGTACAAAATGAATAACAAACATCAGATGTTTGAAAAGTTAACTGAATAGAAGTCAAGGACATAATGCTTAGTAGCAACTTGCTACAAAGAGTTCATATTTTTCTATTAATGGAAAATGACACAAAGATGCCCTTAGGCCACCTCAGTATTTGTATTAGTAAGTGACCAAAACTGTGTGTCAAGGCACTCACACACATACTAATCACTTGCATTTGTAACTGTTTCCTCCATCTTCCTGGCAAAATATCAGCATTAGGAAATTGTGACTAATGGTAAAAAGAAAGAACATTGAAACACTTATCTTAATAGGCACTTTATCGGTACAATCTTTATAGGTGCCAAAGAAAAAAACAAAATACAGTTTGATTAACTTAAATAAGATAGAGTGTGAATGAAGCAGGCAGTTCCTTTGAAATGTAAGTGAAAGTGACCAAAAAAGCTCCTACAGAGTTCGCTTTTATTACTTATTAGTTTTTATTGCATTTATTAGGAACATGAACAGTATATGTACTCATTTCTTCAATACAGAATCAGTTTTGTGTACATACAAGCATGAAAGAAAGGCAAGTCTACAGTGTTCATCTGTTTTGATTTTTGGATATTTTTACTCCTTTTAAAATCTAATGTTGCTGGATAAAATTTACATCCTTTGTTCCCTTGTTTAAAAATGGGGGGGGGGGATGTGTTTTTGTTTTGAATAATTAGTTGTGGCGTCTGATTGTATAAGAATTGCTCTATTGTTTGGACAGTATGACAGCCTCTTGTGTTTTAAGGATTTTTTTCAGGGAAATGGCTTTTGAGAATGGCAGGATTTCAAGATTATGAAACTGCTGCTGATGGTAATGGTTCTGTGATAATTAAACTGTCCACAGTCTCTTTTTTTTTTTTGTGAAACTGAGACAAGGGTAGTTGTGATTTCATCAAAGGCTTTGTTTGAGCTCTGGCAGCTGGCAAGGCAGAGCCCTCTGCTAGCAGACTGAGTACTATCCTGAAGAGTTTTCACTATACATTTCCTTCATCAGCAGCATATTCATCACATTTCATCTTTTCCCATCTTGTAAGAAGCCTAGTCGAGTTCTTCGTGTTCTTTGTTGACAGAATAGCCAATTTATCCTCTTAGTAGTAATGCATTAAAATTGGGTTTTGGAGGCTTCTTAAGCTGAAGGTAAGGGATGATGTTCTCCTTGGGAGTTTTGTTCTTTGCATGACCATTTGTGTAAGAAAGCACAGTCACCTAAATGTGCCCTGATATTAAGAGAAGTACTAAAATTATAAAATACATTGCATGGCTGCATTAAAAATAAAAAAGACTTTCTTATCTTACTTTAAAGAAACATGTATCTCATTCTCTGAAGAAGCCTGCAAAAGCCTATATCTCTATCTTCATGCAATTGTGCCATTCTCTTTAATGCTTTAGGACTGGTCAAGAGTTTACAGCCAAGGGCAACCACAGGTTCTCATGGCTGGAGCAGCGCTGAGGACTTTTCACAACTGCTTTTGTGTGAGTGATTGTGCCATGTAGGCAAGAGACTATCTACCATTTCCTGGAAAAGCATTCCTGTAAATTAGGTCTCTAGAGACTCGTGGGAGCAGGACTGTAT
The DNA here is from genome assembly GCF_001604755.1 of Lepidothrix coronata. NCBI lineage: Eukaryota > Metazoa > Chordata > Aves > Passeriformes > Pipridae > Lepidothrix > Lepidothrix coronata. The sequence goes on along the minus strand of NW_016690451.1, from coordinate 38,009 downwards.
AGCCTGGCACATAAACTTTGTTCAGATCAGTAGTGACATATTGAGGCAGTACATTTATTTACTGCTCAGTTGGTGCCCTCACATTAATAGTATTGGGCTTCTGGGTACTCAGAACCTCATGGGATCAGGTCCTTCTACTGAGGATATTGCTCAGCTCTTATTCTGTCCCTTTTTATATGGTTTTTCATTTAGCACTGTCTATTAACACAGTCTAATTAGATCTGAATTTAAGATGGAGAGCCAATAGGCAGAAGGTGAAATTTAATTTAAGACTTAGTTATGGTGTGATACTTGTATTTGATAATGGAGGTAACCAGTAGACTGTGACAGCTTCTTGTTACAATAAATATATCATTTGGTAGCTTATCTCTATTGACTTGTGTGTGTGTGTTATGCTTGAGATAGGATTCTGTTGTGGTGTGTACAACACTACTACTGCCCATTCTTGTGTTTGGAAAGAGATGGCCGTTCTTCCCTAGCAGAGAAAACAAACTGAGTCTGCTAAGAGCTAGATCCAAGGGGAAGAGTGGAAGTTCAGAGATGTGTTAAGGAAAGACATGATTGCAAGTAGAAAGTAAATCTGGGTAAATTTCACTTCAGTGAAGAAAAAGTTAAAAGGAGGATAGGCTTTGTAGTATGAGAAATATTTGGAAGAAAATGAGTGAAAGGTAAAACAGTTAAGGAAAATGAAGGGGATTAAATGTTGGAGTCAGCAAACACTCAGCAGAGTTTAATTGGTGAATTGTAAGATATTAAAAACTAAGAGGTTGAAAAGAAAGTAGGAAGTCAACAAATACTGGCAAACAATGAGTGTACAAAAGGTCTGTAAGACTATTTGAGATAAAAGCCTAAAGTGTTTGCAAGTACAGCACTAGACAGGCAGTGCATATTTCTTGTTAATTCTCTCAATGCACTAGCTTGTGGCCCTTTGCAGAAGTTCTTTATTGTGGAGTTACATGAGATGACTGAGCTGGTCTAGGATCACTCCTTGCTGGAAAGAAGATATTGTTCTCCTTTCTTTCTCCTGCTCCTGCCCCCTAGCTCTGGAGCCCACACCCTGCCTTGCCCATGTGCTAGCACTTTGTTCACTAAGCAGAAAATAAATTTTTGTGTGAGTTTTGTCACTTTAGCTTTCCTTGCTGTTATGTGATGATTCAGTTGTGAAGTCTGATGGGTGGGCCTTAGCACCAGCACAAGGAAGAAATGGGAACAAGCAGTTGGAGTAAGAGACAGAAGATAAGACTCCATTTTGTATTAATGACTCCTTCGAGCAGCCATCTGCCTGTCTCTACACTGTGGCTGCAGTTTTACAATTACCTGAATCATTTAAGTTCAAGCTCCTGCTGAAAGGAGTGGGAGCTATGGGCTGCTTCTCAACCATGTGCTTTCCCTGCCTTGTGGTGACACCACAATGCATGGTGGGATGATCAGCTGAGCTGAGGCAGTTAGCAACCTAACAAAAGAAAAGAGGTCTATTTTCAGCTGGATCTGTTGCCTGATTTGTCTGTGTGAGCGCTGTTCACAGGGACCCAAGAGGAGGGAGGAGGAGGAAGGGTGGACCTCCATTCTGGGCTTCAGCCCATACTTTGATGAGCTTCAGCCAAGGGTGAAGCCATGCCCATAGGCTTTTCTGGTCCTCACTGCATTAGATTCTGGTTCTGTAATGTGGATATAGTCTTACTTGCCCATAGGGAAGAGAGTTGTAAATAAAGAGGCAGTTCACGGAGAAATGGTAAAACTTAACATGAAGTGTTAAGTTCTTCAGGGTTTTTGGATAGAAGGCATAGTATGAATACTGTTTGTATTATACTGCAAAAATAACTATTTAAAATTTCTGAAATAGCTGTGGGAAATAATTTTAGGTCTGTGTAAGGAATGCATGTTATTTTAAAAGAGGGAAAAACATCGAAAGAGAAAAGTTGAAGCAGAGCAAAGGACAGCTAGAATAATGCAGTAATACAGGGGTTTCAGGTGTGCCAAATAACTAGATCTGAGTTCTCTAGGAAAGAAGGGGATCTTACTGAAGTAAGATACACACTTAAAATGTGTGTAACTTTTAAGGGAATTGAAAGAGTGGTTTTTTTAAGACTCTTTGAACTGGAGTCTGGGGCAGAAAACAAGGAGATATGGACAAGTCTTGAAGTGCCATGTATGAAAAGAATTGAGGAGGAATTTCTGTTTTACAGAGATGGTTATTAATAATGTAGAGCTTCCAGAGAGAAGGCAACAGAGAAGCAACTAATACAGTTTTCAGAAAAGAGATGGCTAAGTATTTGAAAGAAAATATGTAGTGAACATATGCAGACTTAAATGAGGAAAATGTCCTAGGTGGGTTCTTGGCTTCTCTGAATTAATGGAAATCTGTCTATGAATGGTCCTGGCCCATGGTGGTAGGCAACAGGAAACAAAAATATGTGCCAGGCTCTGATAGGGCCAGTTCACCATGGAAGCTGTGACAGGTGTTTTGAAGTGTATACTTTAGTACAGTTACCAGATCTGACTTTTATGATTGTGTTTAAGTAGAACACTCTGTAGTTTGATCAGTCTCTAGGCTGGTGGGTGTTTATTTGCTTGCTAAATTGCACTGTCATATTTGGGCAACATCCTGTGCATTATGCTCTCTTGCTTTGCGTTGATATTTATGTGCCCTTTCGAAAGAATGCGAATGTTCTATGTGGTTTTAGTCAAATCGAGCATATATTTTCATATACAGATGGCAATTATAGGGAATATATGTAGGGCAGAGATTGGGACTTCCTTCCTTTTGACTACAGCCTTCTCTGTTCCTGTACAGTTACCTCATAACATGAAAGTAGTCATAAGCAGGCATGCACACTCAAGGTTGAAAATGGTTTCTCACAGTAGTGTTATACAACCTGTAACTAGATGCCAAACCCCCAAAGTGCACTGAATCAATAAAAATTCCTCTTGGTCTGCATTGAATAAAGTGATACCAAAGTGGAGTAGCCACACCATTTTACATACCCACATCCCTCAGTACTCTCTTGCAGGTGGCGGAATTTCAGCATTCTTCCCCTCATTTCCAGACTGCAAAGGAAATAAATGATGATGGGCAAATCTCAAAAGATTTAAGTGCAGTTTCTGCACTTTTCTGTTTAGGATATTTATTCATATTGTTTTGACTTGGAAACTAATATGGGAATTTCATGAGAACAAGGATTTTCATGAGTTTTCTGGGATTTAATTACTTTCTGTTTGAATATAAGTTTTACGTGTCATGACATGATTTTAATAATGCTCTGTGTTTATGCTTTTCAGAATGCATTTCTTATGTAGTCTTCAGCTATGTGTCATGTAAATGGCTGCCCTCTGTTTGCACAGTAACAGAGTACTTTGGTTATAAACTTCGAACTTTTTTAAGAAAGAAGATCCTCTTAAGTGTCCTAGTTTGGACATACAAAAAAACCGTATTATTCCAAAGGCAGTCACGGAGACTGAAGAGAAAACCCCATCTCTCCAAGCTATTGTTTTCTTTTCTGAAAGCTGTTGTTTCTCCTGTCTGTAGAATCAAGATGATGTTAGTAGTTATGGCTTGCATTTTCATTTCAGCATGTTATTGTTACTCGATACAGTTAGGGACTGGAGCTAACTCTCCAATAATAGTTGATTGCTAATTCCATAACTGTAGATTCACGGAAGATCCAAGACCTGGTTGTTTTTTATGGAATAAAGTTCCTTGCGTAATGGATCACAGGTAAAAGATGGCCATGATCTTCAGCAGTGGTGCAGTTTGAAATATTGAGTGCATCTTTTTAAGCAGAGGGAAAGTTGAGGCTGAAAATGAATGAGGTATTAGTATGCTTTGTCTTGTGTTGTTCTGAAGTGATTATTTAAATTGAAAGTAAAGGTCTTAAAAATGAAAACAAAATTTAAAAATAGATTAACTAAAATTGCAAAAATCTGTTATTTTGTGGGAATATTTATGTAGGTTTATAGTTTATGCAAACTGCTTCACTTGTCCTTAGAAACACTGATAGTACTTTGTTTTTCTGTAGCACCTTTCATCTGAGAACCTCAAAGCACTTTGCAGGCATTAATTTAATTAAGTTTCATAGCACTCCTTTGAGCTAAGTAATGTTTAAATAAGATCGCTTCACCCAGCACTGAAACGGAGCCACCTCTGGGGTGGAACATGATGAGTATTCCATAGTACACAGCAACACTACACAACAGGTCAAGAGACAGTGTGGAGAAAATACTGTGTCCCACTGAGACTGTGGGGTGAATCTTGTTAGACAGAATATCTCCTGCCCTGTTACTTTTCCTACTTAGTTGTGGGTTACATTTTGCCATCTTTTTGATGACTTTGAGGGGCTGGTAAACTTACTTCTAGGTACCCCTAAATGTGACTTAGCTCATAGTGCTGTGATGCTCAGTGAGGTTCAGTGAGGTGAGTCCTCTAATAAAACAGTTTCTCTTACTTTCATGCCTTGATAGTTTGATAATGATTTGAGGAGGGAAGGATATAATCTTCCCTGTCATCAGTTATGGAATGGCAGCACCTTTTTCTCTGGAAGCTTACCATGCCAAGTACCATACCAGTCCATCCCAGTTGTATTTGTAAGATCGTAGAGGTAAAGTTACCCTTTCAAATCATGTTATGGTGTCAAAAGACGGTGGACTGTTCTTTCTGGTAGCCGATTTAACTTTTATGTTTAAAACTGAGAAAATGCATTGAATCAACTCTAACGAAAGTCCGAGATCCACAACAATGCATTTTTTCTATGGAATTTTAACTTTCAACGGGTTCTGTATGACTTTTAAACAAACTAGAAATCTTGCTGGGATAGAGAAGGGGGTAAGGGACTCGTGCCAGTGGTGCTTAGTTCTTCCTTTGGAAACCCATTGATAGGCCAACAATACATTGGTTATTGAAAGCAGATGAACTTTTTTCCCTACTGTCTGCAATGATGACATTATCTTGAGATAAAAAGAAATTGCTGTAATAACTCTTACTTTCTGTTTCCGTCCTGTCCATCATATTTTGTATCTTGTTTATATATGTTTTTGTTTTACCAACCCACCAAGAAGCTGGATGCACTCACTAAAAAACCCCCAACCAACAACCCCAAAGGGGTCTTTTGTTTTTAACCTCCTTCATATGCATTTATCCTTTGAAATTGCCCTCTCTTTTTTAACATGATACTGAAAATCTCCTGTCTTCTAAGTAAGTAGTGTAGAGGGAATATAATGAGAAATTCTGTTCTGTCATAATGAAGAGGCAGGTGGTTTCCATTATAAGCTCAGCTGGAGCTTCCTTCCATGCCAGCAGCTTCCCACAACTGACTGCCCTTTTTGGTGGGGAGTGTGGAGAGGAAGTGGAGCATAGCCCTGACAGATAAAGGATTACTCAAATGGCTTCTGTCACAGTTTGGGGATTACGTTCAGTTATGAATCCATTTATTTTGTGAGTCCTGTTTGTACTTGCGACAGTCATGAATGAGGACGTTCTGCTGGCAGGAACTTGGCACTTGAGGAGCAGAGATGGAAGCATGATGTCTGGAAGGGTGCAAGAAGGCAATCTAGCCATTTTGATATTGCCTGTCCCTCATCTGCTAGAACAATAGAGCCTTTTACAAACAGAAGTGTTGTCTGTACCTGTGCTATCTCCTCCTGGGCCTGCTCCAGGAGGGAAGACTACGTGACTGGTAGAATTTTTGGAAGAGTCTGACTGGGGGGGGGAAAAATCAGTTTATCCAGCTGTGACCACTTAATCAAGAGGGACAAATACCTACTTGAGGTAGGAAATTGATATTCAGAGGTGATAAGGCTTATCAAAACACTTAGAGGAACTATTAGAAAATGGAGAGGGGAGATGGCTGGTCATAATCCACAGGGACAACAAAGACAAAGAAGGGGGAGGAGACAGATTCAAAGGGCAAAATTAAAGCTAAAGACAAGGTACTTCGTGGTAGCATTTTCTAGAACAGAAGAGAGGTGAATGAGGCATGAGATGATATGATAGAGACATAGAAAAGCTTGAATGGTCTGGAGTCAGGAGAGATAGAATCATGGAATGGTTTGGGTTGGAAGGAGCCTTTAAAGATCATCTAGTCCAACCCCTTGCCATAAGCAGGAACATCTTCAGCTAGATCATTTTGCTCAGAACCCTGTCCAACCTGACCTTGAATGTTTCCAGGTATGGGGCATCCACCACCTCTAAATTGTTCAATGGTTCTCAAAATACTAAACTTAGGGCCACTAAGTGGTATATCAGCCAGTGGGTTGCAAAAAAAATACAGGGGATACCCTTCTACATGGCATGTAAATTGCAGGATGTTGTGGAAACCCAAAGTGCAAATGGATTAGATGAATTTTTGAAAAAAATGTCAGTTGAGAACTACCAGCATTCCTGTGATTTTATTTAAGTACTCTTTGAAAGTTTTATTTTTTTTTCTTAAAGAAAGGTTTAGTTTTAGCAGAAACAAAAGGCATAGAAGGAAATGGGAATCAGGAGTTACTAATTTTTTTCTAAGAGATTGGATCATGCTTAACTTTAAACTTATGAGTACTGACACAGAACTAAATGGAAATATGTGTGTGCTAAAATGTAAGCATAAATTAAGTTCTTGCCTGGTTTAGTGCTATGGCATGTGGCGGCATGTGGCACCATGTGAACGTGTGCAATTGCAAGTGAACAGACTTTTTTGTTTCCCTAACTATTCAAAGTGAAAATAAGTGTAGTCATTGCCAGAGAATAGATTTTTTTTTTCCTATTGGTTAATTGGGAATTGGAATCAATAAATAAGGAATAAGATATGTAGCTAGTTTGGGGCATAAGAAAATAAAGGGGTGGTCAACAAAAGCATTTCTTTCTCTCCCCACCTTGCCCTACTGCCAGCACTGAGCATTATCTGTCCAGCTTGCAAGGGCAATGAAACGTGCTTGCTTTATGCTTTCTGGAGATAAAGTGCCTATTTGACTCATTTCAGGTTCCCATCACCATGCTAAAAGACTGTGAAGGAACATTATGATAATCACATTCCAGTGAGATTTGTGTAACCCTGAACTCATTTGAGAATTTAAGTTCTACACAGAGTTTTGAAATTATGTTAATCCATTTTGCTTGATGGACAAGTTGTATTTTTAAACAAATATGCTATGTGAGCAACTTTAAGCAGGCATTTGGAATCTAGATTTTACTTTAAGCCTGAAAGGTAATTGTGTAGGAAGAACTAATCCCAAAGTTAATTAAAAGTGGATAAATTAAAATTACAAGATACTAGATATCCATAAAATGTTACAATGGATTTGCTTATTTAGAAATTATTTATGATATTACAGTTTTAAATGCATTTATAGGTACTAAAACATGCATTTACTAGAAAGAAATAGGAATCACAGCTTTTTAATTCAACAGGTTTCTTTTAAGGTTAACAATAAAATAAAAAAACCTAGTTATATCCACAGAGAAACATTAAAAAATATATTAATCTTTTTCTTTAAATGTTTTATTTTGAAACTATTTTTATTCTTGCATATACATTCATATTGAAGGAAATAATTAGAATTATAGCTCCAAACTTTATGAATTTTTTCCAGCCTAATTTTCTTTATATTCCAGAAATAGCTGGCCTCTGTGTCCCTGGTTTAGGATGAACTTCCAGTTTATTTACACAGCCGTTCTTAAATTTGGCTTTCTATTTCAGTGATGGAACAAATCTTTCTAATTGTTTGAAAGAGTTCAGCAGATGCTTCAAAACAGAAATATTGGCTTAGCTGGCAACCAATCTGACCTGTGGCTTAGGTAATAGAGAATGTATTGCCTCATATCCTTGCCTCTCTGGTCACAAACTGCAAACTCTGCAATATTCTTGTTGTTCCTTGGAGGAGATTGTTTATTTTTATTTTTGCAAATCAAATATAAACCAGGTGGTGAAAGACTAAATAGCCAAACTGTAGTCAGGAAGTGGTTAGAAACAAAGCAACAGTAGCCTGTTGATTCTCAGCCAGATGACCTGACTGGGGGACCTGGTCCCAGTATCTATGTATATCTAGATTGCTAAGCTGCTGTCTTTAGTTTACAGTCTTGCCTTCTGCAGAGCAGCTGCCAGGAATGGCTGTAGGACTTGAGGCTATGGTAAAAGATGATGAAGATGTGGATGTAACTATGTTCCCGGTATTGTTCTTGGTTTGTTGATGAACATGGTAAAATGATATTCTACTGAAATGTTATGTTTACACTACGAATTCTATTACCTTGGCTCAGCCAGTGTCCCACAGAGAGCTTGCATTGCTCTGTTCCTGTCTGCCATTTAATCTTGCAAGTCTGGCTGAAGGTTATACCACCAGCCACAGCCTTTGGTCACTGTCATCTGTCAGAAGTGACAGTAAACCACCCTTGCTTCAGTAAGAGCATAAAATTGTGGTCTTCACTTTCCCTCTTATGCTCCTGATGCAACTTGGTGCAACTTTATTCCCGTACTACTTGTTTTCCTATATCATGTGCTCAAAAGATATTTTTAGGACACTGAGCAAATGTACAGTTTGTCTTTATCTCTCTACACATTGCTCCTGAGTGCTTTGTAACTTCTACTTTTTTGATAAAGTATGAATCTTTCTTAACAAAAAACTGCCATTGTTACTGTCCTACGACATTGAAGTTGAGGGCTTCTGGGGAAGTACATCTGCCAGTGTCTTCTGCTAAAGAAAACATTAGTGTCCTTCCTAATCAACAGGGACCTTTCTGGTATGAAGTTTCAATGTACGGAGTAGCAAATTTAGTTTAACAGAAGTACTATTATTTTATAAAGAAAATTATCTTGCAGTAGAATGACTTACTGAAGCAAAGCTTTTTGTATAAGTCATCTGGCTTTCTAACATACTTTGAAAATAAGAGAAGTCCACCAGACTATTATATGTCCTGTGGAGACAACTCTGCTGAAACTGCAAAAGCACAGTGTAGTGAGTGTCATTTCTGTCTCCTTCATTCCATAAGTGCTCCCTGACAAATGGGGAAACTGTCCATGTTGGGCATAGTTTGCTCAAATATGTGCAAATAGACTTAATCCTTCTAGTACTGGCAAATTGAACTCGCTATCCAAGCAATGACAATTCCAGTAGACAATGTGTGTTATATTCAAGATTGCTATCTCATAGTTTGTATGTCACTAGACATGAGATTAAGTGCTCTGTAATGTGCATATTACAGCTATTTTTTTACTTCCTCTTGTGTTTTGTTTGATGTAAAGTAGAGATGAACAAAAGCAGATAATGATTTCAGCACCGATGTATTGCACATGTACGTGGCTGGAAGCAGAAGCAAGAAAAATTTGGACCTAGAAATAAAGGAAAATTTTGTACAGAGAAGAATAACTTCCTTACAGATGTGATTCATTCTTCACTTGAAGCTTTTACATCAAAAAGCTCGACTTGAAGTTAAGGACTTGTTGAGTAAATTATTGGGTGAAAGTCTATATTCTCTTATTCCAGGCATCTGACTAGATGGTTGTATTGAGATCGTCATAGTTGAAACCCTTCTGTTCTTTAAAATCTATGAACAGTGAAGGTTGCTGGCACATGTTTTCAGGTTACCATGCTATGTTTTGTTAAGTGATGTGCCCTAGTGAACAGCAACATTCTAAAAGTTGCTCAATAATACCCAGTATTCCTTTAAAATACACAAATTCTGCCCAGTTTAGCTCCAGCAGGTTTTTTGTAGGTCTCTAACAGAGAGTTTCACCAGCACAGAGGTATTCTGTGTTTGGTGTGCGTGTGCCAGGTGCATAACCACATCTTCCTTTCCCCGCTGAGCCATTAAAGAGTCACTTTGGTGATACACTTTAGTGTTGTATGGTAGCAGCTGAAAGAATCCCACATTGTGCTTATGCTTTTGAAGAGGATGACTGTCAACTCGGGGCTTCATCCAGAACTATATGTTAAAAAAAACCAAACCCAAAACCTCATTATTTCCTTTTGAAAACAAGCACCTGTTTTGCAAACCCCTACTGAGAAATTTTTGCTCCATAGATTCCTGTTCTCTCCTTTATTCTGTGTGCAGCAGCCTGCTGAAATTGGTTTCCACCAGTTTTATAGAAATCTCTATGCCTGAAGAGAGGCCCAGGGCCAGAAGGGTGAGCAGGGAGGTTACAGCTCTCCTAGTCACCTCTCAGTGGGCTGGCAGAGCTGTCTGTGCTCAGGACACGTGATGGAGATTCCAGCACTGGCACTTGGTTTGTACATGTGCATGGAGGTAGCTGTAGGGGTCCAGTGTGTTGATCATATCCACCTAGGGCAGAGCTTATGATCCTCATGCTCTGTTCTACAGAAACCTGAGGGTAACATTGGGCACCTCAAATGCGATTTTCGTCCTCATTTCAAATGATGTAGTTCTCAGTACCATCTTTCTACAGAACATTTACTATTAGGATGGAATTTATGAGGTATTGAATTCACCCTGCTTTTAAAATTACGATTGCTCTTTTAACATGTGGCATTTTATAAAGCTGGTGGCATAAATTCTAAGCTTTTTTTTTAAGTTTAATATCAGCCTCTCATTTAGAAGTGCTTCCTTATGGACTGTTTTCCTAGTAGAGTATGTAATTAAATGTCATGGTGTGGGCTTTTGATTTTGAGTGTGTTTTTGGTTCTCAAAAATTTCTCATCTAAAGCTGCTTTTATCAAGGGAAAATCATCAGTATAATTTTTTTCCACTGTGGTGAATTAGTTTACATAAAATTTTTCTCCCCATTTCAGTGAATATCTGAGAGACAGATGGACTGTAGGAAACCAAGCTGAAAATGCGTCTATTGAAGTTATCTGTTGTGTTTGATGTGAGTTTGTGTAAATACGGCCTTACCTCAAAACCACCCTAATTTGTGGTTCTTGCTTGGGAAGAAATTAGTATATGTGAAGGGTAGCTACATGTACTGTGAGGTGAGATGATAGGAGACATGAGTGGCCTTAGCTGGGCAAACCATGGGAGAGGAAGTATATAAATCTGACAGAAATCAGGAGTAGGAATCAGCATAGGAAATGAGACTTTGTCATTTCTGTTATTCTTCATAACTCCAACTTGTTTTCTGGTGACATTGCCACTCTGAAACTTAGTGAAAAGTTCCTTTATTTGCTACATTTCCATGTTTTGATATATCAAATACCAACATTTTCCATAAAGCAAGCATTCCACTTCCAGAAATGAGTTATGGTTACAGAGTATCTATATGTATATGTATTTGTCTAGTACAAGTACTGAAAATCAGACTTAAAAAATTCTGATTCTTTATTCTAGCCTCTTGGTACTTTAGTTTTGTATGCAGATTTCAGAAGTACTGCCTTTGTGAGTTTAGGTGTCAGTTCCACTCTTTGGCAAGTCCGATTTTGAAAAAAAAACCAGCTGTTCTTACAGTCCTAATTTTAGTGTTTAATACCAGCCACCAGTCAAATTTAGAAGATTATTAGGAAAATAGATAATGTGAAGTGGGAAGAATGAAAGACAGCAGAAAGTTACCTGGTCTTTTTAATACTTCCAGCTGTTTTGAGTTGATTTATGGCCTTTATTTTATTTCAACATGTTCTGCAATGAGCAGATTTACCATGTAAGCCTCTGCTTTATCTTCTTTGTTTTTCTTTCTCACTGTTAAAATTCAACATAATGAGATGCAAACTACCCTTTTATCTTCTTCTTACTTTTAAGTTAGCAAAAAATGAATGTGGTAAAAGTTTTGTTAGTAACTTGTTAATCTTTAATGACTGTAAAGGATGATCCTATCTACTGTTTACAGTTTTAAAGAAAGTGGTCTAAGGAGTGTCTTCCAGCTATCAGATCACATATAAATAACAGTGATGGTTCAGAATTTGGCAGAGTGAATGTATGTGTGTATATGATTACCTAATTATATATGATCATGTAGGTATATTGACATCATGGTAATAATCTTCTTTTTAAGTTTTAATCTTAAGTATATTATCCTTTAGGTTTTCATCAGTAACCTAAGGAATTCGAAACAGAGCTGACTTTAGAAAATTTTCTGTTTTCTTATAGATGTCTGTTTGCAGTGTAGAAATTGTACAAGTACAGAACAGTTCTGCTAGGAAAATGAGCTTAGTGTTCTCAGTTTAGTCCAAGTTGGACAACACATTATTTGGCACGATTAAGTGGCCTAGCTTTAAGAGAAGTATGAGACTGAATAAGCATAGAGGTTTTATTATTTGAGTGAACTGAACTGTATGCTTAGAACGATGAGAAACCCTTGTGCTGCATCCCACCTGCTTTCAATTGCACTGCTTTTATAAGCATTGGATTTGCAGTTAAAAAGTCTCCTAGAGAAATGCTGTCCTTTCTCATTGTGAATAGATGAAAGGATGCATACTTCTGCCTTTCACGTACTGGATTTGTGTAGACAAGAAAAGTTGTGTTTTATAGAAACATTGATAAAAGTATTAGTGCCTACATTAAACAGACGACAATTTCCAGAAAACAAATGTGAGATATTTTATATTCAATAGACAAATAATTTTATGTTGTGTATTGCTCTTGTGCCTTGCCTATTGAACAAAACCTACTCTTAAGGGAAAATGCCCTTTTCTTAGTCCAAACCTAATGACTGCTTAGTAAAATGTTACTTTCTGGTGAGGTACCATTCTTAAATTTTACATTCAGTTCCTCTGAATTCTAATGTTAAGAGGGGTGAAATTCAAGCATTAAGGAAGAATTCATTCCAGTCCATGAAAATTGTTAGTTGTCTTGAAAGAATATGACAGAATAGACTGCCAGTAGTGAGCTTCCCTTTCTGGAGGTCTTCAGAAAGAGTCTTGGTTGCCAGTTGGAAAGTATTGGCTCAAAGATAGGATTTAGTCAAAGCCTGACAGAAGTCCTCAATCTGGTGTGTCTGATGCTTTGCTCAGAGGTGGTGAGCATAGTGAGCTGGATTTTCAGATTATGACTGCAAGAAAAGGATGGGATTATTGAATGATGGCCTTACAGTTGACTCATGGGTTGAAGAGGAGCTATTGGATTTCATTTCAAGAGAAAAATGAAAGAGACTTTGTTCTGTATGCAGTTCTGTCTTGGACCTAAAGTTACAATGCATAGGGCATTTTAGATGGCTTGAGCCTAAGCTGAGGTTAAATAAATAAACTGTGAAGTTAAGTGCAGTTATCAACTGCTCAATCCAACAAAAAATAAGGCAGCCCTTTTCATATAGTCTTGGCCTTCTTGGAGGTGCAGGAGGAGGAACTTCAGTATTAAGGGTGTTGAAAATAGCTAGTAAAGCAGAAGCCAATGCTAATAAACAGTTTTGAAAGTACTATGAGTGGTTTAAGCATAGTCTGGATTATTGTTATTACTGTGTTAAATCACAGCAATCAAATAGCCAAGCATCGCTTTGAATGATTAAGTGGAATGACCGTCAATGAAAACCCTTCAGGCTGTATTGCAGACACGGGGATGGGTGTGGTCATGGTCAGTTCTCCCAAACATTACTTTGGATGCTGTTGCAGATACAGAGCAGGGTGTTACATGATATTTTCAGGATCTGGCAGATTTTAGTTTGGTTTGGATATTTTTTATGTATCTTGGCAGGCATGCACATCCCTGCAGCCATACAGCAATCTGCATTAATGGCTGAAGTAACACCTACTGGTGAGGCAAAGTCAATCAGCAACAGGCTGCTGTTGACTCATGGCTTCAGTTGACTCATGATCCCATTGAGCTTTAAGGGTCACTTTTGTTCCCACCCTGAAGCCCAATGCCAGTTCCTGTCATGATTTGATTAAGAAACTAGATGATGTGCTTTGTGGACAAATGAGCAAGAGCCTTTAAGGAAGATATGGTAGAGCCTTGTATTATTACCATCAGTTAAGTAAGTTAATTAAAATTATTTATTCGTGTTTTTGGTACTATACACCCAAGGTTTTAGATAGATTGCACTAGTTGTAGAACTGCAGAAGTTGGAAAAGACTTTTAAGATCCTCAAGTCCAACCATAGAGTTCAGTGTGTCATTGAGTCCAGAGCAGAGCTCAGTGTGTTAAAATGGCACAGAAAGATCTCACAAAGAAAGTGATTTATTTCGAACTGTATTCATACTTTAGAGGACCCCTGGTGGTCTAGTGGTTAGGATGCAGCACTCTCACCGCTGCAGCCCGGGTTCGATTCCCGGTCAGGGTAAAAGTCCCCCGGGCAGATGGAGCTCGTCAGCCCTGTAAAGCCATCCATCTAAGAGAAGGTCATTCTAAACAAACCTACGTCCTGAGACCCTCATTGCCACTGTCCAAGCTTGCTCGGCCCCGGCAGATGAACCTCAGGATTAAAGGGTGGGCTCAGTTCAGCGCATGCTGTGTCTCACCTAAAAAATCCATTGCGCAGGCTCGAAGGGTTAATGACCTTTCCCAAATCTTTGCTCGCGAAGACTGGCCATACACATTCATACTTTATCATATTCCTCATATATTTCTGTCTTTCCCGGAAGAACCTGGAAAAACAGATGAAGCTTGAAATCTGACAATGCCAGATCTGGGCATTGTCATATGAAGGTGGCATCATATGCCATATAAAGGGATTTTTAAATCATATTTAAGAGAAAGAATAAAGGAAGAGAGCATTTTGATCCTGGAATTTGGAAGGTAAAGAAGTATTAGAAGCATTTCTCTGGTGTCATTCAAAACAGTCTTGGCTTGAAAGGGAAGCAGTGTTGCAGCATCTCTGAAGATAAGTATCTCAGTATGATCCAGTTTAGTTTTACAAGCGTGAAGTCATTTAACTTGTCATCCCATGCATGATAGTGATAGATAGGAGAATAGCTCTTTCTCCTTTAAATCTATAACTTGTTAAAATGACTAGCCATCCTTTTCCAAGCTACTGCAGAGGAATTCAGGCTGGCAAAAGGTACAGAATACTTTGGGCAAATACTATTTCTGATGGCACAATTTGAATCCTCCCGTGTGGGTGCAAAAGGTCTGGCTATGTCAAATGTAAGCTATCCAATGGAACCGTCTGTCTTGAGCTGCTTGGTAGTCCTTACAGCAACCCATTAAATTGAGATGCTAATACATGGACCTATTTCAACAGTGCTTCAGTTTTATTGCCTTATGAAAGGCATGAGAGAAGGGTAGGTGCTACTTTAAACAGTGCATTTGAAACTTTGTTACATGTCATTTATGTGTTTTACTGCTTTCTGGTTCATCATCTCTAAATTAAACTTCTCATCTTCATGTACCATTGAAGGAATGGCTTTCACACTTTCAGAATCATGCATTTCTGCTGGCCCATTTCCTTCAGGTGATCATATCTTTGCACCTTTAACTGAAAATACTGTAAGAGTTATGTTTATTTTCATGTTTAGTGTGATTCCATGGGCTGCAAACCATGACTTCATGGATGAGACATTGGAAAACACTCTTCCCTTCCAAGTAAGGGTTAAAACAAAACTCATCTATACCTTATCTCGCACCTCCTTTCAAAACATCTTACATGTTAAGTATATTGCCTTTCTTCCAAAACAATACCTGATTACAGCAACAAGATGTATAAACTGCAAATGCATTGGGAGAAAAGCAATACCATCCAACTTGTTGCAAGATCCTAGCAGAAGCAGATAATGGGCAGGCACAGTGGGACCGTGCCTACATTTTGATAAATCTTCATCTGCTGTATTTATATTTCACTTTTGCTGTAACAGAATGTCTCTCAGTAACATTTCTCTCGCAATAATTTTGCTGAAACTATCACCTTGAGACGTTCCAATGGGGCTTTTGGAGCTCTATGTGAACTTTGATGTAAAGCTCTCCTGCAGTGAGAGATCAGAAATGCCATGTGTATAAGCAGAGACTCCTTTGAGAACACTTTCTTAGGAAACAGATGCTTTTCTGTCTTCAAAGTTTTAAACAAAATTGTATTAAGTTAAATGTAATATAGGATTTAGGTATTTCCTTGAGTGATGTCACCAGATTCTTTTTAGACTTATAACCTTCTACAACAAAACCATATCAACATTACTTGCAAGTTACACGCATAGTAAAATGTAAAATATATATATAAAAATATAAATTTGCTTCTAAATGAACATTGTTATCAAGGAAATCTGAATTTCATACTTCAAGAAAGATCATTTATTTGCATTAACTCATAATATTTAATTGATAATATTATACTACTCATCAGAATAAAAAGAGAAAATTTGTTGGCAGCCTAAAAAACCATATAGTATGAAAATTAGGCTCTACTGCAAGCATTTACATGTTTGAGAATTCCTATAGGACTCCTTAAGTTCCACTGAATTACTTATCCATAAACCACAGTAAGTGTTTACAGTACCTGACCTTAAATCAAGGATTTTATTTTTTTTTACCTATCTGTGGTATACTCTTTAAATATGCTGGGATTTGGCATGTTGTTTTAAAATGTTCCAAGCCACTGATGTTGTTTAAACTTCCTCCAAAACTGGAGAGAGCTGCAGTGATTGATAAATTAAAAGACTGCACAACAAAAGACCTCCTTCTCCCTATATTTCAGTGTATTTTCTGGAAATCATTTGCTGTATTGGATCTTTTGGAGATTGTTTTCTGATTTAGCATGTTTGTCTTTGCTTTCTTAGCTTTGTGCAGGCACTTACCTTATTAGTAAATGAGGAAATAGTCAAAATTAAGTAACTACCAGAATGAAATCATTTGCTCTTCCTAACATTGTTAGTGTCAAATTCTGTGAGAAGCCTGTGATCAAGGAGTTTGTCGTGTTGCACTGTAAATTCATGTTGTTTAGCGGACATGAATTTATTTTGAGCAGTGTCCTTGAAGAAAACAGTAATTTCAACAGTAACCTGTGTTTGTTGTGGGAATCCCTTAGCAGTGACATTTCCTGAAAATTTCTAATACTGAATAGGCTGTCTATAAAAGTTGAGCATGTTTTCCCTAAAGTAACAAAAAAATTATGAAAGCTATATTGGTTTCCTGCAGTCTGACTGTACTTAGTTTTTATTGCTTCCTGAGCCTATGAGAAAATCCATAAGACATTTAAAACTGTTACTTTCATCATTCCAGCCTTAGATGCGGATGTGTTGGCTTTTACTCTCTTTCTGGAGGTGCTAAAAGGCTCAGTCCCACAAAGTGCTGCCCTTCTTCTGGTTCTGCTGATCTTGGTGTGAGCTTGGAGGGCCTAGAGATTTCTAGTTGTTGTTCACCTTTGGGCCATAAGGATCCTTAGTTGGATCATCGAATCTCAGTAGCTTTACAATTTTTGTTGTTAGTACTGAAATTGCCATTATACTTCCTATGGCCAAGATATGCCTGGAAATATTCAGGGGTGTAGCAGGGGGTAACTCTACTCCCATCTGTACGGGACAAGACTGTTAGCAGTGGAAAAGTAGTGGAAATAAGGAAAATTACATTACAGGTCCTTAGTATGTTAAGGTATTAAGACAGTTTAGAATACATATCAGATAAAAAGTACAAACTGCTTTTACACAGTAGTTGGACCATGATCCTTGTGGATCCCTTCCAACTCAGGTTATTCTATGATTATATGATACACTACCCCCCTGAAAAGTCAACCTTTGCATTTCCAAAAACAAAACTTTGGGGAAAGCAGGAAATGGGACCAAAAAACCTCAAGACAACAACAAAAAAAAAAACCAGATACAGATTTTTGTGAGCAATAGAAAGGAGTTAAGTGACCATTTAGAAAACACTTCATCTGCTACTTTAGTACAGGCTCTTTTTATATTGTTCTTTTGCTTTTAAGCCAATGTTGAGACTTATCAAAAGATTGCACTAGGGAGAAACTTCTTAAAGCATTTTCCTCATATACTGTAGCTTAAAAAGAATGTGTGAAATTCAAGATTGGAAAGTATTATACAAAAGTATTTTTTTCCTTTGTTTTTTTTAAATACATTTTCCCCCAAAACTTGCTTCTCTACCAAAGTCTTTTTTCCCACAAGACTGTAAAGGAAAAATGACATCAAATGGTAAAATCCTGTTGTATGTTATTTCCAGAAGATCCATGGAAATCTTGAATATGATTTTATCATTTGCACTGTAATGTTCCATTTTAACTAGGAGCAACATACTGAAGAGTATTCAGTTGCTGAGTACTTGACAGTAAGCAAAAGCTGATGTTTCTGTGAATATTACAAAACACTTAGGAATTTGTAGCACCTCAGATTTGTTGTACGATAATAGAAGTTAGAAATGGAAAACTCTTATTATATCAGCTTGACATCTCCCTGACACCACCAGATTGTTGTCTTCATTGTGGTACTAATTTGCAAATGTCATAAGCCATGTGGCTTCCACCAGTCCCCTTGGGAGAATACATGGCATTCAAGCAGCCTTGAATATTCCTTTCCTTGACTTCATCTTCTTGATCCTCTTTCATATCTCTTCATTGTACTGAAAAATTCCTGATGTTGCTTGCCTTTAGCTATTTTGTTTCTCTCCCTCTCCTCTTTTCTGTTTTCCACAAAGTCACACAATTATTTATGCTGTTCTTTTTGGAATTTCTTCTATTTTATTACATCTTTCTGGTACCGAGGAGCCATGGGCTTATGTGTACTGTAGGCTATAATGAACACTTTGGAAATCTCTACTGGAGAAACTGATGTTTGTGTATGAAGGTACTGAATTGTTATGTGGCCATACGAGATAAACTCGCACAAGAAGCACAGCACAGGCCCTAAATACAAGTCTGTATCAGATTCTTTATCCATAAAAAGCTGGTTTTTTTTCCCCCTATAAACTTATTATGCTTTTTATTCTATGTTTTACTGAAGATGGTATTGGATAAAGCTGCCTATATTTTGCATGGATGTATTGTAGATAAATTTGTTGAAAGCGTCATTCTAGCAGTTATATCATGCATATTAAAGGAATAACTGCATTATTTTGACTTAAGTTACAGGTACACAGTATCAAGAGTAGAGGTGTGTGAATAACTAGTAGTTTGGGATTTTTTTTTTAGGTTCTGACTTGAAGGAAAAAAGTTGGAAAATTTGTTATTTTGGGACAATCTTCAATGATTTCTTCAGGTTCTTTATTTTTCTCCTCAAATGGAGGATTTCACTTAGACTTCATATCTGCTAACTTATTTTTTAAAAAAAACCCCAGCATTATATTCAAGGAAATTTATTTGCAATACTTCAGTGGGAAATGAAAATTCAAAGGATTTAGAGAATGTCAAAAATGCTGTAATTATTTACTTTTTTTTTTTTTAGTCAAATTGATCTGCCACGTTGGGAAGAAATTTGACCTCTGAATTTGACTGCTTTATTTTACCTGTATTTACATATTTCTAATGAAAATAATCTCATCTGAAAAGTTTGCTTGGTATTAGCTAAAATTATGTAGATGAGGAATGCTTGAACTTACACTAACAGGGAGGTTGTAGGTCTTCAGATGTCAATTACGAGCCACAGCCAACCTCTAGGAGTAGAAGTTGACTGTAATATATATATTGTATCCGTGAAGGATCTTAGATCTTCCTGCAGGCAAACACTGGATGGTTGTTTCCCCAGAGTGGGATTCACTGCCATTCATATGAAAATGGTGGAAAATCTTGCCCTAAAGCTAACCTACCCCTGGAGTTTTGCCTATCTGGCATGGTGATTGAAGATAAAGGATTTGTTAATAGTCAGCTGGCTGGTCATCTGTCTGGGATGTCAACAAAACAGCACAAGGAATCAAGCAGGCAAAAGACTGACTACTATGGCATTACTTCTCCCCAGGAAAAAGAGAAGAGTTACCTCCACACAAAAAAAGACCCTGTCTTTAATACATTATAATCTGTCTAATCTCAATATACATGGTCCAATTTTTTTTTTTCTGACAGCAAATTATTAAAGGCCCAACATTTCTGAAAGGCTTAATAGGATTATGGGTTGCAGTGAATGAGATGATATAGGCATGACGAAGAATAAATTGAAGCACTGGCATTTGTGTGGCCATAATTAATTAAGTTTTAGATTTGTATTGTGCATATTTGCCTTAGAAGCCACTGAATTAATTTACCACCCTAACAAAGGCTGATAGCTAATTAGAAAGAAGGGAGGTTTGGTCACTGAAAAGCAAACTAATTTTTAGGGATTTACTTCCTGGAAAGAAATATTTGTTCCAGCTCAAATGTGTAATTTGTGACTTCTTGTGGTCATCTCTAAATGAAAACAACCATTTCTCAAAAACTTTGCAAGCTTTCCTAGAAAAATGTCTAGGATTTGGTAGGTGACTGTGATAAGCCAGATATTCAGAGAAAATAAGCATTTTTTCCTCCAAAATTTTGGCTTCATTGAAATTACACTTCCTACGGTAATGATCAATGACATCATTTTAGGTAGGCAACTGCTTTTTAAACAGCCTGTCATCCTCCAACCATATTCCATTTTCTCTATAATAATTTTTTGATTTTTTTTTTTTTTGGTTCCTAAACGGAACTTAAAACACTGTTATTAGAGTGCTGCTTACAGAGCTCTACATTGCTTCAAACTAACTAGCATCCCATTCCTCTTTTTCTCCTTAATATCTCTATATGTAAGCTAGATTTGGTATCTTGGCAACTCCTTGTTTCTTAGGCAATGTGTTTATTCCAGCTGTTTGTGTACGGGGAGTATGTGTGCATGTGCAAATTGTGTTTATAGTGTGTGTGTGTGTGACTGGGGTCAGTAGAAGAAGCAGCTGTGTGCTTTGGGAAATTTTGGTCATCTCACTGGACATCTTTCCTGATGTTCAAATTTGATGACTTTATATTAGAAACGTTTCATATGTCTTGTGCATTTTCCAAATAGGAATCAGGAGAAAGACCTAAAGAAAGTATAGATTGCTATTGAGGGCTAATGCCTAGAGGCATGAATGCACAAGAACTTGTTTAAAAAGTTGTTTAAAAGGTAATTAAAAAACCTCTGTGTAGACACTTGGTAAATGTTGCCTTTGTCATTGTTATCTCCTTATTAACTCCATTGTGTTACAAGGCTTCTACAGTCACTAGTAAGTCAGAATGACAAAAGGAAGATTTTAGCAAGGTTTTTGTAAGTTTTGTGGGAATAGACCCTCCTCTTTCCCCAAGGTTAGAGCTGCCCCTTCTACCCTGTTATTTTGTGGCAGTTAGAAATTTAGCAGTTGATAGCTTCATATAGGTTGGGTTTGTCATGTTAGTCACAGTTAGCAGGGGGCATGTTTAGAGTGATGGAAATGATTGTTTCACATTATCCATCCTGTGATGTATATGGTCCCCTAGGACAAAGCAAAGTTTACTGAATGAAGTCCTTTCTCTCAGTCCCATTACTTCCTAAATGAAAAACAAATTTATTTGTTTTACACAATTCTTTAGTGAATGAGTCAGTCCATGCTTCCCGCTCATTCAGCTACCATCACTCCACTTTCAGATACAAAAATCTGAGCATTTTAAAATTATGTTTGCAGGGATCAGTGACTCATTGGTGACTTGGGGAGGCAATGGAGAGGCTCACTCTCAGTTTATTAGCCTATAAAAAGTGATACAGAATACCAGTCAAGTCCTGTTTCTCTCTTTTAGGCAGTGTAGGAAAGTTTGTAGCTTGTCCATTGTGGTGATCAATCTTCTGCACTGCACTGAAGTTAATGATTTTACACTAATCCATTCTGCACTCCAGCTAAACTGGGTTAGTTTGTTTGGAATAAGCAATACACTGTTACTTTCTTAGACTTCTGAAAACCCCTTTGGATTGTGTTCATGGAATGAAGATTAAATACTAAGAAAAAGGAAGCTGTATACATTTCCTCAAGCAATTTATAATGATAAAGAAAATTATTAGCAGTGAGTAAATGGGCATTCTTAAAAAGAGAATTATGATTTTCAGAAATATGTCTTGAAGGTGCTGGGAAAGATCTGTCATCTTTTGTTAACAAAAAATCAAAAAGCTATTAACTTTGGTCATTTGGAACATTTAGTTCTGGATCCAAAATTTTATGAAAAACAGTTACTATTAAGCAGTAGTTTGTTCTAAAGCTGTTTTATGGCAGGTCTAGACATAGCAATACTAACCATTAGGCCATGAGATGGGGTGGTTTTTTTTCCTCTTTTAGGTGGGAATAGCTGAAGAACAGGGTGCCTCCCTTCTCTAACTTAATCTGAACTCAAAATAACTTTTGTCTTGTTATAACAGCCCTTTTTCTGAGTCACTGTATGAAAAAGAGACTGGAAGTATTGGATATTGCAGATCAAACACTTCAAAGCCAACTTTGACTTAGTTTTATGCATGCTTTAGAGTAGACTAATGTACAATAGTATCCAGGAAACTCAGCCAGTAATTCATATGAGTCCAAAATGTTCTCCTTAGGATGAATCATAGCAGCATAAATGATAGGATTGGAGAAGATCCTTTAGGTCATCCAATTCAAAACCTGTGTATCTTCCTTTTCACTAATCCCCACTAGATTTCGTCTACCCTGTTTCTGCAATCTTCTCATATCCTTGACTCAGCCACTTCCCTGGGTAGTTTTTTCCATTGCCTGATTGTTTAACCTGAGCATTTTTAAACCTTACACCATCATGCTTAGTGTGAACAATTTATGATTACAGAAAATGATCCTTTCTCCTCCCTTCTGCCACCATGATCAAATACCATCTCTCCCTTTAAATATGTCATTGTTTGTGTTTTCTTTTTTTCCCCTCTAACTACATGAATAATAATTCCAGGAAAGTTGGGGTTTTTCAGCTGTCTTTGGTGCTTCTGTCACGGTAACTGATTTTCTTTGAACTTTTGGTTTTCAAGGCTCAAAAGTACATTCTGATCTACAAATGAACTTTCTGTGACTCAATGATATGTGTGTATTAATCATGCTTTTCAAGAGGCAAATTAACATGACTGAGGTATTCTGTGTCTTTGTTTGTAGGATCTGATTTCTGAGGGTGCTGATGTCCTCTGATTAACAAATACACAAAATTTGAGGGATTTAAGTGACCGTTTTGATGTCAGATGTACTTAATACCATGTTACTAATCAGGTTATTAATTTAAGCATGTATTTGGACTCTGTTTTGAAAAATGACCTCCAAACTTTCTTGGAGTTGCATGGAGTTGCCTACTGCAGAGTTAAAATTTATCATGATTATTTCCAAAAGCAGCTTCCCAGTTTGTAGCTGTGCTGATAAATAGAGATATAAACCTTTTAATATATATTTTTTTAAGTGTGTGTGCTCAGACCAGTGTTATTCTGATAGTATTTTTGGATGAACTATAAAATGAAACATTGAGAACTTTATAACGGGGGACATGAAGATGAAAGGAAGCTCTTTTTTTCCCTGATGAAATGAGGGAATGCAGAATTTGTTATTTTTACCCTGTATTTTTTAGGATCTGCCTAAGCTTGTCAGAGTATGCTGATGAGAAACCTCTCTGATGTTAATTATCTCATCTGCTATAATGTAGCATGTGCCAGTTTGATCAATGTGACATTTATGTTTTTCTCCTAGATGACTAATAAATATTTCATGTTGAAAAAATACAGGGTAGAGGTGGGAAGGCTGGTTATTGCAAGCCATGTTTTTATGATTCTATGCTGCCTCCCATTTTGGAGTTGCACAATAAAAATAGCTGCATTCTGTGCCTCACCTGTCAGCTCACCTCTCCCACAGTTTACACATGTAGTTCTTTGATCCATGCCGAAGTATTCCAGGTTCCCTATAGCCATATATAATGCTGTTGGGCAAACTTTTGCAAACCTGAGGTAAATCCCACTATATAACTTCACTTCTGCCAGTCCACAATTACAGTTAATGCATTAAGTTTAGTGGATCCAGCATGTTTCATGAGCTTGAAAGTAACCATTCACATGGTTCATTTTGATATGGCAGTTTGTAGAAATAGACACAAGGGTCATTTGTAAGAAATTGATGTCATGGAAGTAACTGATTTTGAAAGCAGGATCTTGGGCACTAATTTTTTGGCTCAAATAAATTTTTTTTTACATTATAAATTTATAATTACATTTTAATTTTTAATATGCCATGTTTTCAGCCCAATAAAGGAAAAGATGCATTAGGATATTAAAAGCTTTTCATGAAGCTTTTTTCCCCGTGATATTTTTTTAAACCTCCCTTTCTTATTTTCTGTTCTGTTATGCTTCTTAGAGGTCCTCTAGCCAGCCAGTTCTTAAAGGCAGGGAGGCTGAGAGCACTGTGCAGTGGCAGTATCCTGTCTTAAGTCTGCAATGCTAATGCACAGATTAGTAGACTCTTGATCTCTGGTAAATCTGCAGTCATTCTCTTCAGGTACAAAGAGCTGACCATAATCATAACTTCTTTTTTCTGTTTCTCATCTGGACTATGTGCGAGTCCAGCTTTTACAAGAGTGTGCAGCAGCCATTTTCATAATTCTTTTACTCTTTTCCTTGATTGTGGTGGGAAAGTAAGATATTCTCTGGTAGTTTTTTAATGCAGAGCTGTAAACAGCTGCAGATGTGATCTCAACAAAGCTATGTAATCAGGAACAGTATTAACTGTGAGTTTAGCAGTGCTTTCTACACTGCATTGAGCTACATGGGGTATTTTACTGCAAATACATGTCTTAAACAACTTTTTCCTCTGTGCTACTTCTGGAGGGCTTTTCTCATGAACTATCTGTGTTTAATTTTGTTATTTCCACAATGTATTTCAAGTGGCATATCCTTTTATCTTCTCTCAGATCTGTTAATTTCTTAGTCCTAGAGCGCTGTTTCCTTCTCCTCCTCAGCTTTTGAAGCTCATCTTGGTTTCTTATAATCCACAAATTTCATTATCATGCTACCTACCTCCTTCCCCATGATCATTAATGAAACAAGACGGGACCTGCTGCTGGTCCCTTTGGTATCCCAGCGTGTGCTATGTGATAAGAGTTTTGAACAAAAGAACTGCCTTTTGAGGGCTGACCTTTGGAAAGCCAAGTCAGCTCTTAACGTGGTATTTTTAATTGTCCTTAAAAAAAAAAAAGTAGAAACTTCAGTAAGGGGAACGTCTTAGCCCCTTGGGGCCTTGGGCTTCCAGCTGTTGCTGAAATTTTACTGCTTTAGTCTTTTGTATCTCAAGGCTTGAGATAACATTTGTTCAGTTTAGTACCATCACCCATGAAAACCACTGTAAATACTAAAATTCCCAAGCATCAAAAACATCGGAAGTGTAAAAACTGGAAAAGAAATGTAGATGGTTTTGATCATGTGGAATAGAACAGATGTAAATGAAAGCATAATTTTTTATAATTATGCAGGTTGTTTGTGCTAAATTCTGTGTGAACATTATTGTGAAAGCAATTAGGCTGACAGGTGACTGATGGCTTGAGTTAGAACACCTGGATGCTCAAATTTTATTCTACTGACCTGCTGGATCATTTTGCTAGGTGTGTGGGGATTTCAGCCTTCTTCAGAGATGGCTCATAAGGAAAAAAAAAAGATACCAAAACAAACCTCATAAAATCTGTGTGTAATTTTTATTATTGTCCATATATCATTTGGAGATTATTCCAATTTATTTTAGATTGCTTTATATTAATTAGAAAAGGATTTAAGTTGAATCGTTTTCAACCTAAAGTAGGTGTGGATATGTAAGAATCTGATGGGTGAAATAATCACTTTTAATTTAAGTCATGAAAATATGTGTGTATACAAATTTGTGTGATTATCCACTGTTCTTTTTCTCCCTAGATATTCCAAGCCATTTTTATGAGTTTCTATACCCTTTTCAAATTCTGTCAGGTTAATTATTGCAAATATTATTATCCTATTCAAGACTGATTAATCTCTTGAACTAACATTTAAAAATAGGAAACTCATTCTCTTGGCTTAAGGCAAAAGTTATCTTCAGTACAAGATTTTGGCTTTTTTCCCCTTCCCCAAGCTAAAACTCATGTATATATATACATACATATATATATATGTGTACATATACATATATATACACAAAGTGTATTCTTACTAATGAGTTTATGGAGTCAATTTTCTATTGTTTTGCAATTTGTATTATGAGTTCTACCCAGAAAAAGGGACAGGAAAAATGCAAGGAGGTTGGAGTAACTGTGTCTCAGATCATATGCCCAGTTGTTCTGTCATTTTTTCCTGATGCAAAAGTAATTTATGATTTTATAACTTGGACTGTTATCATCTATGATATGTATAAAAGAGCTGATGTGAAATCGCCTTTTTTGTCTCAAGTTTTCGTATTTTCTGAACTTGTGAGTGCTTGAATTTGCAAGTTATGCGTTTTTATCCTGTTTTGCGTGTAATAAATTGTTTCCTCCAGCTATAACCAAGGCTTTCACAAACTGATGGAATCAACAATATAGTGCATGTAATTGCCAAGTACACTGAATTTTTAAGCATCTTCTTTCTGCTTTACAGGTTTGTCTGAGGATGCAGCAGAGGAAGCAAAAAGCCATGAAACCTGAAGACAACCCTCAGGAGGAATTTCTATCTGATGTCTGATGCATTTATAATGCAGTAGTACTGATACATTTTAATCTGTACTGATTGCAGTTTCCAGGAGAGGACTGTGCTAATTTATTAAAAAAAAACCCCAAGCAAGTTACATTCTAATAATTTTGGTTGGGTCTCCCTTAACAACTACTAGCATCCTTTCTGTGAGCAAAGTTTAAGCACTTACCCAACTGTTGTAGGGGTGTTGTGTTGTATTTTACAATATATCATCCCTTTCTGAGGATTCAGTTGATTGATCAAAGACTGTTTACACATAGTTAAAAGCAGCCTTTGTTTCAGGATATGTTTTATCTTTTTAAAAAAGATATTCTGAACTGCACCTCCCTTTGAGATTATATTAACATTTGTTATATCACAGTTTTGACAAAAGATAACTATCTCGTTTCCTCTTGTACTAACGTTCACAATTCCAGACAGCTGAATTCACTACCAGAAGAAAAACTGGTAATCCATCAACTCTTTTTCTCCTCTCTCATTGCTTATACAGACTCCTGCTCTCTAGAGATATAGAGTAAAATATGGTTACTGGACATAAAGGGCAAACCCTTTTGCCATTAACTATGTCACTATGAATGGGAATAAAGTTTACACTGTAAGTACGTTGAACACAGCAACACATGGATCTTTTTATGGTTACCTGTGTTTTTCTTGTCAATCAGTCTGTTCTAGTTATGGGCAAGATTTTCAAAAGTAACTAACAATTTTTGAGTGCCTTAATTTTTATTAGTCTGGTTGGAGGATGCTTTGAGTGCTGTGTATTTAGAAAGTGGTGAGTATTCGCCCTCTGAAGGTCAGATCCACGCAAGGTACTTCAAATGGAACGCCCAGCAACTGAGGCAAACTTTGAGAGGACCTTGGCCTAGAGTTTGAAAGAGTCAGGCTCGTGTCCGGATTTCTGAGACCGAGTTAAGATATTACTAAAATGTACTTGGAAATGAAAATAACTGAGACCTGGGTCAAATGTATAAACAGCATTTGAATGAGCCCTCTTCTGACTGTTGCTGGTTCATACCAAAATACAAGTTGGCAGTCTCTTGGATGGCAGATAGAAAATGCACTGATAGTCTAAGTTTAGTTTCTGGTAGATGCGATTGTCTGAGCCATCTCCACAGTCCATGCTCCTGTTGATCTCCTCAATAGGGATTCACCAACTCCTGTTCTAGCTGTAGAATAGGCCCCTCCAACTCACTTTTGTTTTAGAAGAGATTGTGACAGTTGCTGTGGTCGATGCTAGCTTGATTTGTGGACAATAAGGAGACACTGTTTTTTCAGGATGTCTTAAGCCATCAACCTTCATCCTCTCCATATCTACTTTCAACTTCTTTGCATCCACCCCTGAAACAAAACCAGCTTTGCACTACTTGTGTATTTACTGCTTAACCCTCTGGTCCTACTCTAGTTCAGTAAACATGATATAACTGTTTCAAGGAGCTTTTTTAACATGTTAGCTATTAAATAGGGCTCAGTAGCCAGGGAACTGGGTAAGGCCTCTGATACTTCTAGGGCTGAAGTGAGCCATAACTCTCCATAAGAATGACTCTGTCCCCCAGGAGATCTCAGATATCTACAAGTTGTGGGGCCAGAAATCTTGCTTCTTTCTCAGGAAGGAAAAATCATACCCCCTGCCTGTTATGGAGTGATTCTGCTCTCTGAGTTTTCTTCACTCTGATCCCTCCCCCATGGTTTTTGTCAGGAGGGTAGTATCCAACCCATTGTCAAGCTACCCTGCTGCGCTGTGAAAATTACACAATAAAATAATCTCCTGTAGTCTCTGTACACACCTCAGTGACCAAAGAAAATCCATGGAGAACTAATCAATTACTGTAGCTATTAGGCTTAAACGTTAACTATAGATCTCAAATCTTCTTTTGTCCTCTTGTCAGTGGCTACTAGGTTATCTAGAAAAATCAAGCACAGTTACTACCAAAAGCCCATACCATAATTGTGTGGAATCCTGGACCAAAGAATCCTAAGCTATAGGCATATAATATAGCTGGAAAGTACACTGCTATGAGACTTCTTTGAAACATATTACTCTGTCATAATTCCCATTATTGAATGTGATCCCAGTGCTCAGAGCTGTCGGGCTTCATTGGGTTTTTAAGGTAAATGACGAGTAGGCACTCAAGTCAATATGATCCACTCTTATTTAAGTTATTTTCTGTCATTTTAGGATGTAAGGCTCAGAAGCACTCTTATTTGCCTTTTCCGCTCCATGCTTCGTAAAATAAGGTCTCATGAGAACAGTTTTACAAAAAGGGGAAAACATACTGGTAATAAAGAAGGGGGGAAAGAAAAAGATAGAACTGTCTATAGTAGTAATGTATGACCTCTTTGTATATTGTGCTAAATTGCAGTGTTTGATAGTATCATCAGGATTTAAAAGTTGCATTGAGTAAAAATTACTTAGTTTCCCCCAATGCCAAATAGTCCATCTAATTCAGAGGAAGGAAGTAATTGAAATGTAGTCATTTACGCAGCAAGCTAAGAGGAAATATTGTAAAGTAATTCTTAGCAGTTCTCAAATGTAGGTTGAATTTTTAAGAAAGTTCTTTTTGGCTGGAAAAAAATCAGGCCAATTACAGGAAGTTTGGAAGCTAGAGAGTTGGCCAACTGAAAATGTAAGGAAACATTGTTCAGGGGGAACAAATGTTTGGTTCTCATCAGTGATGTTTCTGAGGCCGAAAGAGACATTGCTGCCCAGTCAAACTATTCTGAACAGGATTTTAGAGTACTGCCTGGTCAGCTGTTCCAGTCAGCTTAAATATGCAGTGTATCTGCGCGTTTAGCTATTCTAGTAGAATTTTATATGATTAGGTGGCTCATGGACAAAAATTAATTTTAAATTATAATTTTATTGAAAATAATTTGTTATACCTAAAAGGGATTTTGTGACATTTTGAAAATCACGCTGTGAGTCATGGCATCTTTATTATATAGAACTTTGAAATACATTTTATAAAATAAGTCCTAATACAAAGTATATATTTTTCTGTTAAACAGGTAAATACCTTCTTGGTAGAGTTTATTTTTTGAATGTTATTGTCCAGGGGCTTTTCTTTAATTTTGTTTTTCTGCTGTTGCATTTTAGAAAAACAGATTAAAACAATTACTACTCTGATGACCAAAATCTGGAGAACTGGACTCTGCTGATCTTTTGGGCTTTGTACACAATGCTGAGTTCAAACTAAGACTGTGGTTTCCAGCTCCAAATTGATTCTTCTGTCCAACTATTATTCAACTATGACACAGAAAAACAACATTTCTCTACTTTCAAGGGGTTGGGTTTTGCTTTATAATGTCTTGTTGTTTTCTCTTCTTCAGCATTTACTGTACAGCGAGAATTAGAGATCAGTTTCACTATTCTTGTATTGCTTGTAAAGATTAATTTACTGCCATAAACTGAAACTTGCTGAGCAGAGATTGTATTTCTATGTGAAGTCCTTCCAGCATAAAAAAAAAAAAAGTAATTACAGAGTATGCGTCATATTAAATAAGTATATTTCCTTCTTATCAGAATATCCTGTTTATAAAAAATCTATTAAAAGAAAAACACTGCAAAAGTACTGTAAAATATGTGACATACTCCTGAAACCAAGCTTCTGTATCGCTTCTTCATTGGAAATTAACCTTGAGTTTCCCACAGCTTTGTTTGTTTATTTATTTGTAGCACTATTTATATGGTATCTTCATATGCTCTTTGCAGGTGACGTAGTTCCTTTGCAGCTCAAAGGTAAAGTTTGCATAGCATTATGCTGGTTCATGAGTTCATGTCCTGTTGAGGGGACAGAATGCCCACAGGGCCAGGCTTATAATTAACAAAATTTTCCCAAGCAAGAAGTAGTTTTGAATACATTGTTTCAATGAGAATTTATTCTAATATTCCAGTAGACCAAGTTCAATACACGTTTGTTACGTATATAAAGGCTGAAAAACATTGCTTTGTTTAGAGTCCTGAACCTCCTCTGTACTTGTTTGTCCCCTGTCTTGTAAATTCTTATAATTGACAGTAGTATCAGGAATGATTATTTCTGTCCTTCTTTGCAAGATAGCTGGTTGTTTGCTGTATAGAAGCTGCTAATATGGGAGAATATGCTTTTGCCAGGAAACCATCAGATCACAGCAGAGATGCCTATCACTTCTGTTAGCATTAAATGTATGGCAAGTGATTTAATTATCATGGGATGGAAGCATAACCTAGCTAATTGAATTTACCTCATCTTCTCTGACAATGCATCCTGATTGCTATATCTTTACATCTGCCATATCAGGAAGTTCAAACAAATGCAACAAGAACATACATTTAAATAAGTATAGCTATTATTTTAAAACACTATGGTATTTTTCAAGAGTTTCATGTTGTTGAAATCAGGAAACAGAGTAAAATACCAATTTATTTTCATACACACTCATTGTAAGTTGATGTTTCCTTTGGATGCAGTGCTATGTGTTTTGATTTACTATGTGTGTATGAGGCATTCATGCTTATGGATGAACCTACTGTATTGAAGATTTCAGTATCCATCCTCATGCTTTAAATGAAAGGATTAAGCAAAATCTTGCTTATGTAGCAGGAAAAAAATTGCTAAAGTAACCAGAAGCCCTGGAAGAGGTCCACACCCTCAGGCTATACCATGTAAATTGATTTTAACTCTAATGGGAGTATTTTTCATTCAATATAGCATCAGCATAATGTATTGTTCATTTGTTTGCTAGCACCAGTTTAACACTACACTCTCATAATAAAAAATATTTCTTTTGGAAATAATATTTTGCAAAACCAGTTAATGTTCTAGAGCAAAGTGATAACAGTGTTTGATAAGATATTTTCTTTCATCTTTATAAGCAGAGTAGAGATCTGGGAGTGCTTCCTAAGTGGGAATGATCAATGCCAATCATAGCTTGCTCTCCACCACAGCTCCAGCGGGGTGCAGACTGACAGTGTATTCAGCTGCAGAGACAAGATAAAAGCTGTGCTGATTATGTAAACTGTTGCCTGATCTGAAACCATGAAGGGAGGTCAGTCATACTGAGTCATTACTGTAATCTGATTAGAGGTAAAATCTATTTTCGATGAATTTAACTGAGTATTTTGCCATTGACTTTGACAGGAGAGCATTCATACTCTTCTACTGGGGGCTGCATGCCAAAGTAAGATGACAAGTAAGCATGAACTCTTAGCTAGATGATGTAATAAATTATGAGGGTCACTCCAAAAGGTACTATTCCCAAAATACAATGTGCATGAGGCTTAGCTTGTCAGTGTTCATTAAATAACTGCCAATTTACACCCTAGAAGTGATTGCTTCTCTGTAGAGAGTGATGCTGCTTGTAAAATAGATCCTTGCAAAATAATATCCTAGAGCATTCTATACGTGTTAGTTCAGCCACTTATGAGACAAAGTCACTCTCAGGATGATGTATAGCAGCTTTTCAACAGTTATAGCAACACTATTACATAGTTTAGGAAATCAAGCAATGAATAGTGTGCTCTCCTTCTGCTCCTCAACCAAGACAATATGGGAAGGATGTATTTCCAGGACACATTCTATTAAGAAGAATACACTTAATTAATTTGACATTTGATCAACAGAAAGTTTGACCCTCTATCTTTTAAAAAGTTACCATGGTTTCTCTAATTGATGTTGTTATTATGATTACTGTTTCCTGAATGTCACATACTATTCAAAAATTGGCAGCTCCAGTGTCCTCTAAGACACAGTGTCCTCTGAGACATTTTATCATTGTTAACAAAAGTAGGATAGGTGCTATTCTTAGACAACCTTAGGAATGAGCAAGGTTTTTGATCCTATGATGGCTTGGATCAGTCCTCCTTACTTTGCTAAATCTGATGAGATGGTATTGCGAAGTTTACAGTGTGTTTGGGAAAGAAAAGGGTTTTTATTCTGTTGATTTTAATACTTTATTCATTTTAAAGGATAGATCAGTTCCACAGCATCTTGGAAGCATTAGAGAATATGTTAAAAAATTGATCTATAACAGATAATATTCCAATTCATTATGAAGCAAGCATTCAGTAATTAATAGTAACTTCAAATGCCTACAATATATTATAATCATGATTGGATTCAATTACAAGAGACATAAAGAGGATTATTGTACTTTTTTTTTCCTCCTCATGGCATAATAAAGTCAAGATGGTTGGGATCCATAAATATTGGAGAACAGTCAAGTTGCTGCATATATAACAGATACTGCTTTTTCCATCTGCCTGGATGTGTAGTGTCTTCCTCGAGCAGTGACTCTAACTAGGAACTGGTAAGAACACAGCTTGGTTAACATGGTGTGATTGCTTTTGATCCAGTAGAAACAAAGAGAGTTTCTCTTGGCAGTGTATTTGAATGCCATATTCCAGCATTAATTAAATATTTTGTGGTGCTATGACACAATTCTTTCATCATGACACTGGATAGCTTCTTTTGTATAGTTCAGGGTGCAAGTCCCAAAAGCGGTCAGGAGGTGTGTGACTTGAGAAGGGAGCATTTCCCCTATTGCTCTGGGCAACAGTATTTCAAATGTAAGGGTTTGTCCCTTCTGGCAGTTACTTAGAAGGCCTGGGAGGAGGAAGAGGAGACCCAATGAGCTGGATTCCCAGCAGAATTGTGTCCAAATGCTCCCACACCAGCTACCACAGAGAAGAGGAATCTTCTTGAGAAGAGGAATCTTGCCTCACCTTGGTAAGACTGTGTCCCCAGGATTAGTACGTTTGGGTGTTTGGTGGTCAGATAACAGGGCTGGATGCAGTGATAACAACCAGCTTGACATCAGTAAAAGAAGACTGGAAATGAATGTTTCTGTGGCCAAACAACTAGAAAAGAATATGGACAATATCAGTGGCCTTTCAGAATAGCTAATGGTTTATCATTGCTGTTACACCTATCTAGCAAGGTCCAAAAAGTGGATGATACTTCCTGACTGCAGACGAGCAGGACTGGAGAAGGTACTGGGTGCTCTTCTGGGCAATGTGATAGGTGAGGTTGGCAAAAACATGAAAGAGAGTTGGGAAGGTGTAGTTAGTTATAGATGTGGATGGTACACATTTAGTGTGTTAAGAATTGATTTTTTTTTCTCTTTTTGTCTTTTCTTTTATAACAAAGTCATTCCATGTTTAGCATTCATTAGCTCATCTCATGGGGAGAGGGGTCTTTTCTTCACTTTTAATCGTTCTTCTCGTCATCCACGTTTTTGTAGGTAGCAGTTACTCTTGCAATCCTGTTTTCCTTTTGCTTTTTTTCCTACCAAATCCCGTTGACTGTAAATTGACGATTTTGCCCAGCAGCCACTTTGTAGGTGTAAGTTTTAAAAGTCCTGAAAGGAGGAAATCTTTCAGCAAAATCAGTGTTTTGGTTAAACTTTTGAAATACAATGTATCTATTCTTCTCTGGGATGAATAAATTCCTTTCAGCATCAGGAAAATAATGAATGGAAAACCATGTGCACTAAAGAAGCTTTACTTTAAAGGGCTACTGCCCAAGTATGTCATCCAACAGAGGAAAGTTGGTAGCTGCATTGTTTTTTGTACGACAGCTACCCAGACGGTGATGTGATACCTTTTACTGGGCTAACCAAAGCTAAAATTAGAACTGAGCAAATAAATCCCAATGACTAAGAGAGTTTGTGCATTTAAGCTTTCTTGCTTCTGATCAAGATCAACCTTTTCAAGCCTAGCCGCGGACTTTTGGTCTACAGCATGCTGAGAGATTGCTAAGCCTGGTGAGCTTCCTACCTTTAGCTTGACAATTTGGTTGCACAAAAAACTAATAGGCACAAAAATACAACTTGGTCCTACTTGTTCGGGATTATTGCACTGGCCAGAAAAACAATTTCTACAAATGCTCTTTCACTTCTCTGTCATTTAGAGATACCCAGTACACAAATCTGAACCCCAAAATGCTTAGCTGAATTAGGCTTCTTAGGTCTCAAGCCAGCAGGCATGTCCAAACCTTGGGGGCTGAGCTAGGAAGTGAGTTCAGGCATTTACCCGTATACTTGTTTATCTGTATTGCTGGAGGCTTTGTGATAACATTTACAGAAACCCACGTGCACTGTGACTTTTTGTATAGGGTTTTTTTACCAAATCACTTCCAGATTGACTTCTAATTTGAAATTAGTTTGTCTCTTTCTCTCTGGTCATTGTCCTCACTACTGCAAGTTTTTATTCACAAAGTTTAAAGACAAATTATTCCTTTTCCATATCACTTTTACTCCTATTGATAGCTACCTGTCCTTCAAAGCTGGTTGTGCACTACTGTAAGCAGAGGGAGCAGCACAGCAGAGGCAAGCAGATCAAACCGCCTGTAAACAGCAAAGTTGTATAACTCTGATTCACCATCCTGTGGGTGTGGTGGAGCAGTTTCCATTATGGTAAACTTACTCACCAAAGTGGCCAAAGGACATTCTTGTTCAGAAAAAAATCCAACCAGAGGGTATAAGCAAAAGGAGCACCCTTCTCCTTCCTAATTTTTTGTGCCTACTTCATCGTTGCTCGAGGATAGACTGTTAGTCATGTGGCTTCTGTGGTGAAAAGATTGTGGGTTTTATTCTCAGCAAGGACAAACCAAAACTGGGGTAGTCAAGGCTCTGACAGTGTGCCTGGGCAGCTCCAGAGCCATGCACTAGCCCTTCCCCCTTCCCACACATGCACAGGCTCCTTTGTGCTCCTGAACAGAGCAGAAATAGGGATGTTCAGCTTTACTTCTCAGGGATAAATTTCCTTCTGCAGCACACAACTCCAGCGGAGGCTGTACCAGCATCCCTTAAGACTCATCACAGATTCCTCTATCTCCATGCCTTTGCCTAGCTCATGTCAGAGGTGTATTCTGGCTCCTTTTTGTACCCTTTCCACCCTTTGTAAACTATAGCATCAGGTAGTGCTTAGAAAATACTCATAAACTGGTATAAGAGTTTTTCGTGTCTCCGTACAATCTTCCACGTCTTTCTTCAACTTCACTGTGTGCCTGTGGGAATATCTTTGGGTTAATGTACCACACTTTCTGCTAGGCTTGACTCAGTCCCTGTACTTTCCCTCGCTAAGGCCTGCATTACCAAAACTAACCAATAATTCAGATTGCGCTCATTTTTTAGGTATCCTAATTAAACTCAAGGCCTATACTCAGTCTGGGAACCCGGAAAGTGAGACTCCAGATTTGGAGAGTTTGGTGTGGGAGAATAGAGCTATTGTTTGGCTGCTCCCATGCCCATACCTTTGCAATCTGGCTGGGTCCTGCTAGCTATGAAAAAAATAATTTGCATTATACCTCTTCTGGGATAAAACAAAGCATAGCTTTCAGAGCCATCTTTTCTTCCTGATTCTTCTAATTTGCATCATGTAAATTCAAACTGTCTTGCCTTAAGCCTTTCTGCACTTGGGCCAGCAGCTGAAAGCCTGTGAAAGCATGTGTATTTTATCCTCTGTGTGCAATGCAGAAACAGCTTTACAAACCACAGAGACTATTTTAAATTAAATGACCATTTTTTGCAATCCTATCATTACAAAGCTGAGGCTTGATTGTTGTCCTCAGAGTGCTTCATAGCAGCAAAATTCCTGCATTTTGGGAATTGTGCTGTCTATTCATCCAATTGGAGTGGACCCAAAAGCAAAGCATGGAACTGTTGTGAGCGCTGGCTAGTGCTCACAATATTACTTTCTCTAATAGATGGCTTGTGCTGTCATTTTGTGGAATGCTCAGATGTCAATTCATAATCATTTGGATTGTAGGGTTGACTTTTTTCAATAAAGATGCACGGAAATTATCTTTAAGAAGTGCAGTTGTTTTCATTACTGCTTGCACAGCAGAACTGAAAGCAGCTCCACTGTGGGACAGCAAACCCCTCAGTTCTGTAATTTATTATTTGATATTTTTCTTTCTTCATATGAACATTTATGAAGGTAAATGCATACTTCAAAACAAGTCAATCTAAGAAAGTACTTGTGGAAGCTAAGAGGTTTGGGTGATCACTTAGGGAAAAGTTGGAGTCTTCACCTTGCAGGCGCTCCATGCTGTGCATGTCCCACGCAAGCCATCCAAGCAATGCCAGTGGGCAGCCAAGTCACACAGCTTGCTTAGCATAGTCTGTAAGTACGGGGCAGCCTCACATCTTGTTTCCAGAGTTTTCCAGTTGGACTTTCTTTCTGTCTAGTTTCTTTCTGTCTAGTTTTCTTGAAACCACTGCCTCCCGCAGAGGCCTGGGAGACCCTTAGATGCTCACAGCCGCTTAGCTGAGTTTGTGGATTAATTTAGGTCTGTTGCCTGTTGGAATGCGAGGGCTATCTAAATGGGGTGGGGTGTCCTGGATTGCTTCTGGACCACGATCACATACCCCCAGGCCAGACGTATGGCTGGCTGTGTGCACAGCACTCAATGCTGCCACTTTTAGAGGGCTATGGACCCAAATTCCTACTCTTTGGACCACCAGGAGATGCAGCCCCTAGGGAAGAAGAGGCCTCTTTGTTGGGTAATCCAACAAAAAGTGAACCTTGAACATAGGGGCACCCTGATGCTGTAGTCCCCTGATGCTTTTGAATGGAGTTATCCTGGCTTCCTCTGTGCACCTGCTGCAACAAGTGTCTACAGGAGAGGACCTTCTGCCCATAAAGTGATTATTCTTACTGACCTTGTTCTTTTGGGACTGTTCTGATGCATGAATGTTTCCAGGGAAAAGATCTAAATTATGTAGTCTATTAGCATGATGAGCAGTTTGCAAAATACTTCCAGCACCATAATCTTCTCTTTGTTTATTAATAGTTGTCTTATTTATTCTCTGACTTTCATACAGATGCAAGCTACGCTACAGCCATACAGACTGACTTCAATTTAATCCAAACATAAGAATGTTAAAGACAATTTGATCAATATTAAAATAATATTTAACAATATTAAAACCAGTTAGAATTTTAAGTGACTTGGTAAAAGGTAGTTCTGTGTTGTTTTTTAGTTCACTTAATTAAACCCCAAAATCCCCTAAGATACAAATCCTGTTCTGTCTGAAAATAGTTTATTACCAACCAGTTTCTCACAAGATGTCGTTTTGTATGTTGGAATACCTGCCAGCCATCACCTTGAGACTTCAGAGTCTAGGTTTAAAGATGCCTAAAATAAATAGCATACACCACATGTAAATACATATTTAAAATTCTGTGAAGCCTTAAAACTGTTGATTGATTGTTTTCTTTGGTCACAAGTAATTCAGCTGACTCTCCTGGGTTTAACCTGCTAATATATTCAAGACATGTGACTGATACTTTCCCAAAGTAAATACTATTTCGTGCCTCTGTTCATCTCATGCTTCTAAATGATGTATTTGGAGGTATGCTACTGTCAGAGAACTTAGGGATTTGGCAGAAACTCCCTGCAGATTTGTCTAATGACACCAAAACCCACCTCTGGCACATTTAGTATTGCTCTCATCTCCTCCTGAGAGAGCCTTAGATAGCTGAGAGGCAGGTAGATGAATTATACTGCCTTCTGGAAGTACATTTTTTTTTCTCTTGCCCAAGTGGCTCTGTGTTTTCTTTTTTGTGAAGGTCTGAGATTAATCTGACCTGTGTGAATCGGTAGCAAGATGAGATGGGTTTTTAATGAATTTCTGCTTTGGGATTTTTTTTT
>NW_016690450.1:759663-818738 GCF_001604755.1 Lepidothrix coronata | reverse complement strand
GCAGTTTCTTTAGAGTGTTCTCTGTGCTATTAAACACGAGCTCTTTGCTCCCCAGAGTGGACTGCAGCCTATATGGTTGGGTGGGTAATAAGATAGAGCAAGGTGCACTTTTACTTTATTTATGAAGATAGACATGCTGGTCGAGGGCTTAATCACAGCTGATAAATCATTTTAAGAAAGCCTATTAGAACCATATGCTGATTCTTTGTATTAACATGGTGTGTCTGTTTCTAGTCTAATAAGGCAAGGTCTCTTCCCCCCCACTTCCCCCTGCCTCATGTGCGAATTATTTATCTGTTTAAGTGATATTGCTTGCTTGGGGGCATTTCCCCTCTATAAGAGGTATCATTAATAAGGCAAGGTGAACAGAGGAAAGAGGGTTTTTTGCTCTTCAGAGTCAATGAAGCTGCGTGCTCTCAGTCACCTTCATTGAGAGGGAATTGTAGAGCTAAGGTCCAAAAGCTGAGACAAGGGAATGAATTAGCTAAAGACTGGAACATCATGGCATGGCCTTCCCGGCAGCATAAGGTTGTCATTTTGGCCCAGGTGGTTACAATCCTGGAGCCCCAAGAACTGTGAGGGGTTGGGTGTGCTGACATTTCAGTTACCTCACCTTTCCCTCAGTCAGAGAGGCCTGCTGCAGGAACAGGTTCCATGGCCATCTAATGAGATCCATATTGGTGAAGTTATTCTGTGCCAAGTCGTATTTATCATTAATTGGTGGGTTCGCTTGCAGATCTTTCCTATTATTTGCTGATTATACCCCTACACATTTTATTATCTTGCTAAAGTTCAAATGCTAATAATTTCTTGATTTAATGTTTGTTTATAACTCTGTCTACTGCCTAAATGGAGGTAGTTAGAAAATTTCGGAACAGCAACAGCTCTTTTGCTGACTGGGTTTCTTTCACATTTTGCACATGGCAGTCAACTATTTATAAACCTCCATAGGGACTCCTAAACCTTTACAGTTGGGTTCCTCCCACAGCCTCAGCCCCTTTTCTCCCTTGCTTCCCCAGGGCAAGTCTTGTTTTTTGGCATACAGACAATGATGGTGATTGTTAGGCAGAGAAAATGTCCACAAGCTATGAACCATGGGTAAGGATTTTTAATTTGAACCTCAACCAGGATAAACTGAAAGTCAGAGACATCCAGGAGAGTAAGGGTATTTTCACCATAAGGTAGAAGGAGATCCACATCTGAGTTGCTGGTGTTCTTTAGGCTTACAAAACGTGAAACCAAAAACCTGAAAACTCACTTTACACCAGTTGTGTGCACACTGCAGCATGTCCCATTTTCAGTACTGTACAAAATTACTGTCTTTCTAAAAGCCCCCAAACTTAACTTTTAAATCTGACATACTTCAGAGTAACAAAAGGAGTAGTGGAGAGAAGAAAGAAGCCAGAACAACTGATCACATGTGATGGCAGTTAACAAAGCTACAGTTGGATGTATAGCCTCATACATCTCTGGGGCAGTTTCACTGACTTTAATGGCATTTCAATTTTTAACCTATTACAACTAGGCAAAGCTCTGAAGGAATAAAAACCTTTGCTCAGAGACTAGAAAAAAACAACTGTGGTCATAAAGTGATGTGAAGTATCTGGGTAGTTGATGTTCTGTTAATATGTAAAAATAGGGCATTTTAAAAGGCATACTAGGGAGGTAAAAAAAAATACATCTTAACTGTTTCCTTATTCTGGTTTCTCTCTCGCATGATTCTTTATGGAAGTTGCCAAGTCCACTCTTATCAAATAAATATCAGCTTTTTTTCTTCCCTGATATGTGAGTAAACTGTGTGTGGCTCAGTTTGATCCCTGGGAAGGGAACAGACATCAGTTCGCCATGTGAATGTGCATGTCAAAGTGCAGCTCTACCAGCCAGTCTGGGGCTGGGTGGGGAGAGACATGGGGAGAATGAACTCAGTGTTACAAACCGTTTCTTTTGAATTTCTACAACCTATTAGTCACAGCAAGCTGCCCTTATTGATTTTGGTAAGAGAGGTCACTTTTAATCCTCTAAAGTGGAGAGAGCTACATGCACTCTCCATAGCATGACATTAAAATTGACACAGCTCTGCATCAGTTCTATGAAAAAGCCCTGAACCTAGATGGATTATTGCCTCGCCTTTCAGTGGATACAAGCTGCTAACCAGAGCATGCTAACCTAGATTAGGTGTAAAAGCTTTAAAAGGCTTGATAAGGAAAGTACAGCCAAAAGAAGCTAGAAAATATGTGACCATGCTAAAAGAGCTGCCCCTGCATAAATAGACCATTAGTTTTCAAAAACTATTTTCTCCATTTTTAAAAATTTAAACACGGAGGCGTTGAGATTACCATATAAAAGAACAAACAAAAGCTGACCTTACTCTATGATTATGAAGAAAGCTTTATTCTGGCTGTTAGCCCTTGCTAGTTTTGTTTATGTTCTTTAGAGAACTAAATCTTTGAATACAATTAGAATCGTCCGACTCAAATCTTAAGTGTGCCTCAAAATAAACAGCAGAGGTGAATTCTCAGCAGTTTTCTTTTCATCTTTGTTATCCTTGCCCTGGCCCGCTTTTCCTGCCTAATGATCCTTTGTGGCATACTTTTATTAAGAGAAATCTTCTTGATGGAAAAATAGGCTTAATGGGGATAGGAAAGTCATTGTGAGCCTGGAGAAGAATATTTTTTTTCTTTCTTTGGAATTCCAGGAGATGACTAGTGCCCCTTTTAATTTTATGCTGGTTTTTATTTGGAATTTTTTTTTCTGAAGGTTTTAATGACTTTTTTTTTCTGTGAGTCTCAGTAAATATTTACAATGTAGTGTTTAGGGAAATTTGTTGGCTTGTCATGTAAGCCTGGTGTTCTCCCTTTTCGTTAGTTGTAGTTTGGTCCGATATTTCTTATTAAAGGCTAGAGTTTCCCTTTCTAAATAAAAGACACCTGCAAAAGAAACTGTTGTAAAAACCATTAAAGTGCAATGTTAATCTGTGTACCCTGTAAGTGTAATGCATGTGACGAGGGAGGTGCCACAGCACCTTTCAGTAAATGCTAAAAGTCTTCTACAGCGGTTAGTTGAGTAGGTCTCTGAGCTCCTTCTCAAGAGATTATTAAAGTATGTGTGTGTCTGTGTGGGCAACATGGTTTCACTCCTATATTAAGAGATATTTACTCTTCCTCCCCATTCTCCTCACCTGAGGCATGTGTGTGTGGGGTACTGGTATTTTCCCTGTTTGTGGATTTAGCAAGGCCTAGGGAAATTCAAGGTGGGCACAGAAAGGGAGCCGTGGCTTCATCACTGACACTGCGACATGATACCTAGAAGAAAAGGTGAAAGCTGCCTGATCTGCAGATTATCTGGGATTCTATCTGGCAGCTTATTTTTGTCCCAACCCTACCTTCTCCTATCAAGGAAGAAGAAAAATAAGGTATGTTGCCAATCTCTCCTGCTTTGTGTTGGAAGAGTCCACCCTGATGTCCTAGAGGGGAGAGAAAGTAGGAAGACAGGAAAGTATGGGTTGAGGAAGGGGAGCAAGAAATGAAAGGAAGAAAAGTATCTTTGTTTTTTACTTACTTAAAGGACTTATTCCTACCCCAAGTCAGACTTGGTAGGAAA
The DNA here is from genome assembly GCF_001604755.1 of Lepidothrix coronata. Classification (NCBI taxonomy): domain Eukaryota; kingdom Metazoa; phylum Chordata; class Aves; order Passeriformes; family Pipridae; genus Lepidothrix; species Lepidothrix coronata. The sequence goes on along the minus strand of NW_016690450.1, from coordinate 815,138 downwards.
AACAGAAAGGGAAATTCACACAGAAGAAGGGGAAAAGTAATATTACTTACACATGAAGAAAGCTGAGGGAGGCTACCAGGCTTTTCAAGTGAGAGAAAGAGTGAAAAAACAGCACTCACATTAGGCAGACATTAAAAGGAGAGTTCTTTTTTTTCTGAGAAGTGGAGTATTAAAATATTCCTGTGATATACTTGTCAGCAGGATTGGAGGAGCAGAGACAGAGGAGTGTGAAAAATATAAGTTCCTTTTCTCCCCACCACACCAACCCACCCCCAACCCAAGGAAATGGAATCAGTTTCTGTGCTTAATGTCAAATTGAGATGTCAAAGGATGTGGCTGTACAAGAGAAGAGGAGAAATGAAGATGCTTGGTTGATGTTGGGTATTAGAACAGTTTTTCCCTGAAAAAGTGAAAAGGAGAATCAGTCTGGACACTGTTTTTTCTGCTTTCTTTTTAGTCTCTCATCACACTGCTGTCTTACCTCTGAGATCTCTGTGCATGTCCTTTGGGATGTATGCATCAGTGCAAGGCCAGTTTGTATAATGACAAAGTTACCATAGTTCTCCTATGTATGCTATTTTTTTTCCAATACAGTAAACTCATGCAAGTGTAAATACCAACATATATGTTTCAGGAAAACCAGCAAAAGTATTACACGCATTACACCTCTGCACATAAGTTCTTATTTTGTGGCTTATTGTTTGGCTGCAATCTTTTTCAGGTGCACCTCCTGTATCCCAATTTCTTTTCTTTGCTTCATCCATCTCAGCCAGTTAAACGTGTATATAACTGATTTTTTGAAATGGGGCCAAAATCCATGTACTTCAATAGGTTTTAAACATATGGTTAACTTCAAGCATGTGTACAAGGGTTTGCTGAAGAGAGATAGTTTGCTGAATCAGGACTTCCCAACATCAAGATTTTAAATCAATGCAAAATGTATTTTAACTACTGCCTCCCATAGACTATAGGTGACTATTGTTACTCAAGCCCTGCAGGTGAAGAAAGTTGTAGTTGGATAAACAGAAATTTAAGGGGAAACCCAATCTTTCTGATAACCTTCTGTGCCAACTGTTTTTTCACTTCCTCATAATAAATAGTTATGTTACATGAAAGGGAATAATGATTAGAATTTAATGTTATGATTAAAAACTTATTTTTCTGGGGGAATAGAAAAGGTCTGCTACTAAAAAAAAAGGAATTTGTTTTAGCTTTTTGTTTTGTTTTGAGATTTCTGTACCAAATGTGGTACTGAGATGATAGTATATGTATGCCGTTATTGACCCAATGAACATGAGTCAGCTCTCTGGTCTTTTGGATACATGAATCTGTGTGAATTTTTGAGAAAATACTTTGAAGAACAATAAAAGTGTGTATATAGGTAAAAAAAACCCTAAAAAGATCCAAATCAAACCAACCAAACAAAACCCTAAACCAACCGTGAAACAAACAAACCAACTCACCCAAACCCAACAACAACAACAACAAAAAAGGAAAAAAAAAACTCACAACAAAAAGTCCAGTTGCCTTTCTCGTTCACTTGCATTCTTCTGTGTGCAGGGATAAATGGGATAGGGCTGCCTGCCCTGTATTGTTTTAATTTTCTCCGTTCTGAATCACAGGTAGGTTGAGGTGGAAAGTAGATTCCACAGAACAAATGCATCTGTCGGAAGGTGGAGGGAAGGGGAAAGAGTCAGTGAGGGAAATGTTCCTTTCAAAATACTTCTTAATATGCTGTTAGTGATGGAGCGCTCAAATTGCCCTCTTGATGACAGTCAGGGAAGAAAAAAAACATATTTTACTTTTGCAGTTGATCCACTTGATACAGTGTTTTAAAACAAAGTGCTTTTTCCTTGTTTTTATGCAAGGTGGTAAGATTAAAAATATAATTGGGCTTTCTCCTTCTTTTCTTACTACTTTTCAATATTCGTTTCCTCACATTCCATCTTCAAACCAGCTAATCTGTATCCCCTTCTTCTTGAATAGCATTATCCTGACAACGGAGCAGTGAAAAGAAATGAGACTGCAGGACTTCTAACAATGCCAGAGGGCCCCAGGAATAGGAATGCCCTGAAAAAATGTGCTTCCATCCAGCTGCCCTTCATATTGTTGTCTCTCTATCCAATTTACTAGAGAATTTCCCACTGGCTCCTGGCTCATTCCCAAATGAGAATGTAATCTTTTAAAGATTACACTGCATAATGGAGGGACAAGGAGCTCTTTATTAACTGGGATGGGGAGTCACTTGCTATTAGGCAAGGGAGAGGGATGGGATGTAGTAGTGTTTTGTGAGCTCTGCTTTCTGCCCCTTCTTGTCTCATCAGTGACAGGATGGCAGGTTGGGAGTGGGAAACCACTGCAGCTGCACTGTAGAAAAAGAAATAATTGAATGTAGCTTATGATTATGGCAATTACTTTTATAACATGAGGGATTATACCATAACTATTATATTGCCAACAAGATTAAATTACTAACCTAATACCACAAGATGTTTTCCAGGAGAATAAAAGAACCTCTGCTTATTCCAGAGTTGATGCATTCAAAGTGTGAAAGAGCTGAGCAACTAAGGAACCTGGAGTGCTGGCTGTACAGACATTGTCTGGATCAGATCCCTGTCACTTCCTTGAGCTCTGATAGCTAGGCACGCTCACTCTTTTTGGGATGTAAAGCAATGTTGTACTCTGGTAATTGTAAATGCTCCTTCTCTCTCCTGTCAAGCAGATAAGCTTCTGCCAACAATAGTTAATAAAGAGATAATCAGAAGCTAAAATTGCAATGGAGAAATTATTAGAACTTCACCAAGGGACCAATTTTGCTCATGTAAACCCAGTGAACTGATTGGAAAGCTTAAGCTTCAACATGTTTTCATATTGGGTTTTCCTTTTACTACATCTTTTGAAAATATAGCTTAATAGAGTGGATATCTGTATGCATAATGAGGTAATCTTAGGTCACCTCTAGTGTGAGGTCAGTTTTGCTGAAGTTTCTGGAGTCTGCAGTGTGATTTTTGATGGATTTTTTGTATTTTTTCTCCTACGTGCCTAGCAAGGTCAGAGATGAGACTTTGTCATATTGCTACTATAGATATAGCCTTGTATAGACAGTTCATGGTAGGAGTACAAGCTTAGTTAATTATGCAGGAAGAGTAGCTTCCTTTGTTCATCAGCTGAAAAATGAGTAGAAAATTAAATTTTGAAGACTTCAGAAATATATAATGTGTTGATCATTGTGAGCAAATTAACTGGCTTCATGGGAAAGCTAGTTCTGATTCTGAAGAGAAATGTAAGTAAAAAATATAATTCTATAAATATTTTAATATTTTTTATATGCTACGTGCTGAATATGAGCAGTTGATTTAATTTTTGTTGTATGCACGTTACAGTCCACTCACACCATCGTGCTTTATGAAAATACCTGTTATCACAGGTTCCTGGATGCATTTGCAAAGGCTGGACATGCATTTGTAAATCACCCTTTTCTTTTTCTAGTGAAGAACTGGAGTTATGGATATCAAATTGAAGTCAAACAGGAGCACATTATTGTTGTTTTTGTCAGGGTTAGAAACCTCTGAATGGCAGTTTATACCTGATTTTATTCTCCCCCCCCTTCCTTTCTTCTGAGTCTGTGAACAGAAAAAGAAGCAAATCTGATTTCGCGGTGGATCTTTCTGTCCTGTAGGTTGCAGATCTGACCATTGCCACATACGAACTGTTTGTCTCAATGTCACAGTCTCTTGCCTTTTTGACCTTCCTATTCATTTGAGCTTGAAAGAGTCACCTTTGGCAAAAGGTACTCTCAGTTACCTTCTGGGAGCTGGGCACTATTAAGAAAGTATTATTGAAAGTTGTGATCATAATTTCTTTGTGTTGTCTAACCAGACTAACAAGGTTATATCTCTATTTGAGCATCTTTTTGTCAGGTAAGAAAATATTTCCACTCCCTCTCTTGGCTTATATCACTTCAGACACAGACCCTATGTTCCCAGTGAAACATCACGTATTAATCTCCTCTGAGGACTTTTTAGTTTTGTTCCTGGTGCATCAATTCCTTGCTGGTAGAAACAGTTACACAAGCAATCAACCTCTTTTCTTACGTCTTCTGTGCCCAGGGCATCCTATTAAGCCTTTGGTTGCTGCTTGCTTTTGGAAAGAAGGTCAGTATGGGTTTATTGCACATCTGCCAGTAGTTTGCAAAATGCAAGATCCTCATAGTGACCTATGTGCCCACCAGGCAAGTGTTACCTTTCACAGACTGCATGGAGGGAATCATAACCCGTGGAAAGGGGCCCACCAGATGCCTGAGGGCCATACCTCAAGCTGTCAGAGGAGTTTCACAAGTTCTTGCTGTTCACTGGCTTCCCTGACCTCTTTGCATCATATGCTTAAGCACCTTCTTAAAAGTCAGACTGTGGCTCAGGGCATTAACTCCAAGTGCAGTGCAACATGATCAGCTGGAAATTGTAAAGTCAGTGATATAGATTTGTGTGGACTTCTGTTTGTGCCCTCTCGCTGTTAATAGGTAATAAAACACTAACATTTCAGTGTGATGGGGGATTTTTTGGTGTGACCAAGACATAGGTGTAAAATTTTTCAAGTTAAATGAGAAATACTGGAATAATAGCTAGAGATACTAATATGTTCAGAAAGTCTTGGAGTCATGTGTTTGTGATTTTGTTGATTATGCTGATGCTAGAGCATAAATTAGTTTGAATATAGTTTTTTTCTTTCCTTTCTGCAAGCATTCCAGTGGAATTATTTTTACAGCCAATGGGAAACTTCTGTAAGACCTTGCCATAAGCCATGTTTTTGCATTTTTCTTTTTTCTGCTGATCTGTAACTTCCCTTACTGCCATTAAAACACTTAGAAAACTTTCTGCCATTTTATGTCAGTTTCTATGTCAGTTGATGTTGAAATCGGTGTCAAAGCCACAGCCAGAACTCTTATTTACCAAAATATTTAGCTTCCAGTTTAACCTGACCTTAGACTGAGCACACCTGAATTAAAGCAGCCCAACAAATCAGCTACCTTTTATCTCCTCTGACATGCAACTGGCTGTGTGAATACTCTTAGCTTGCCCTAAATATTATGAAGGGAGAGAGAGAAGCATGTGAAGGTCAGTACTGTGGTTTACTTGATAGGCAGTAGTTTATTATAAACTGCTGTGACTCAATTGTTTTTTGATACTCTGTTTATCATATCTCAACTGAAAGATGCTAGGGAAGCTTCTGATCTTTCCAGCAGTTAGAAGAGCCACATCTCATGAGCTTTTATTTTCATGAAGCAATATGGACTACAAACTGCTTGAATGAAGCATGCTCTTTGCTGTGTGTCCATAGAAGACCAATGTTTTGATCTCACCTTCAAGTAATATTGTAGTGCACACAACTCCTAAATTATGAGCCTTATTTTTACATTAAATATTTTCAGCTGGATGATTTTTTTTTTTTGCTTTAAAACAATAGGTATTTTTGCAATACATAACATAGAAAGCTATTGCAGATCCTTTTGATGATTTTGTTGCTTGATGTAGCGACACAGCACTAGCATCTAGCAAGCGAATACATTCCTGCGGTGTTTTCAAAAGCATATGAGAAACCATATGTTTTCATAGGAAAACAGCTGTTACCAAGCATATGCTTTCTGAGACAGAGTGACAGTTATTAGAAGGGCAAAGTAGGACCACAGCCTGTCTTTTAAGTCAAATAAAGCTGGCAATAACTGTCACTTTGAATACGCAGTGGCACTGCATGCAGATATTGCCATGTAGAGTGTAATTGGAAGGAGGAAGAGAAATTAACATCCATAGTCTGCAGCTTGGGAGAGACAATATAAATCTCTGTCCTGCTTTGAGCTGTGAATGCCTCTGTAGGAGTTATAGTAACAGACAAATTAGCATAATGTAATTGGCTGGCAAGGTCAGCCCTTCTCCAGGAGCATTAGCAATGTTTACTATAAGAAGAGACAGACCAAGTATTGTAGGGTCTGTCCTTTTTGTAGGAAGAATAATCATGTTGGACTACCTGCATCACAGACTTTACCATATCTTATTAAAATTCAGTCTATCGTATTTCTGCCTTAAAGCAAATTATCTGAAAGAACAACAAAGAATATTCTCTACTATCACGCAAATCTTTATTCATATTTTTGCTTTGAACCTCATTGAGTTTGCTTTTTTTTTTCTTTCTCTCTTGAATAGCTTTTCTCTCGGTGCTAAACGTAAACATGCATCCCTGCCAACACTTAATAAATCTTGTTGGGAGAGTTAAAATTTCTGGTCTTATTATATATCTACTATGAGTAGTAAATCCAGACAAAGTTATCAGCTCTCTTGTTTGGATCTTTTGGAAGTGAAACTCTGGGCAAAATTCTGGGCCAGCTCTAGCAATCCAGACTCACTGGATTCAGCTTTGCAAACCCTTTCACAGCTGTAGGCCAGACATGTGAGATGATGCCCTGTATTTTGAAGAAGACCTGGCTTTGAGTCACAAAAAGCACTTTAGTCTCAAATATGACAATTTGCAACAAGTATTTGAAATGAGTTCAAACCCTTAGTTATGAAATATTTGGGAAATGGCTTTCAGAGTGTCATACAGGAATTGTATTACCTTTTCCTATATACTAATCATCATGAGTGCTGAAGGTTATGCTGTTTAGCGGCTATCTTCAGCTTAAATCTTTAAAATGCTCTTTGTGTCCAGGAGGTGCCACTGTAATTTTCCTAGAGAACTGGCAGAAAGGCTAACACAGGCACAGAATCACCTTCAGATCACTATTTTACTGGAAAACCTATTACCTTGTGCTCAGATACTGTGATCCAATAGATTTCCAAAGCAGTGTCCATTCCATGGTCTTCTGATGATGAAGAAAAATCAGATGGCAGTACCTAGACTCCACGGCAGCTGTATTTTGAGTCTTGTGTAGTAAAAACTTCCAATCAAACTGTAAATTAGGTGGGTTTAAAATGGCAGTGTTGTTATTGTGTTTAAGGGTAATATACTCTTCTTTAATGCTGATACCCCAGACCTAGCTGGTCTTGATAACAGGATCATGGTGCTACTTGTGTCAGGCTGGTATTACTGACCCTCTCCTCTGTCTTTCGACTTGCTTTAGTTGTAAATATCCTACTGACACCCGCTTTGTAGGAAAAAGCTTCTGTGTAGAGGAGGGCACACAGAATTAGCAGCTCTCCATGTGCAGCTGGCTTGTTCCTCAAGAGTGCCTGCTTGCCCTGTTTTGTTCATGGCTTAGCTGAAACTCCTACTTTCCATTGCCTGAATTATGTTTTTACTCCTTGAATGAAGTTATCTATCTGGCTGAGTCACACCATTAGAGGAGGACCAATTGTTTATTACTTAGGAGAAGGAGCATTGTGGCTCCTCAGATGGAGTGAGATTTCACCAAGACATTTCAGAAGCGCATGGTATTCTAAAGGCACGGTAGGTAATTTCCCCAGGATGGCTCCACACCACATTTAATTAGTGTGACTGGAAGCGTGTACATCTGGATGATCGTCTGATAGCATTATCAAATATAGTGCAGCTTGTTTGTTTTCTCTCCATTTATTCCAGTTAGAAAAGCAGATGCCTTCTCAGTTGCCTTTACAACTGAGAATTCACTCCTTCCACCATCACCATATAACCTCTGTAAGATTTTTAGCCTGACTCTTCTGAAATGGCCCACAATTTTTAGTGACCTTATTTGGATGTACAGCCAGTAATGCATTAATTGGATCCAATTTTCTGCAGACAAGGAGCTCCCCTTCACTGAAGAATAGATCCTACAATGTTATCTGGATTTTCTGGGTTTGAGTATGCAGGTTTTTTACTGATTTATATGTCCTTTTCTGCTCTCCTGTTTCTAGTCATCAAAGAACTGTTCTTTTGCCTTGCAATTCTACTAATTGTATTCATCATGTAACTATTTTCTGTATTGGTTAAAGTATCTTGGTTATGATTTCTTGTCATTTCTGTGAGGTTGAAATGCATGCTTCTCTAAAGTCCTGTGGAGTTCTCTTACCAAAAAAACCCCTTCAGCTCTGTCACTGTCGGCTGTGTTATATTGCTTTCTTAGGTATACTGTGTTGTCTCTAAAAGCTATTCCCTTCTTGTCACTTCCAAGCACTCTGTATTTGTTGAAGATATTTGTCCTGCTTTACATGTAAGACAGAAGAATGTGAAGTAATTTGCTCAAAGTCACGCGGTAAATCTGTAGCAGAGTGCGGAAAAGGGTGGCTGTGCAGTTCCCAGTGTACCTGATCTGCAGAACACTGTTGGAGTTTAAGGAGATACATTTCTGATCTCTTCTGCTGTCTCAGTCCAGGGAAGTTGTATGTCTCAGCTCTACACCAGGTTGCTTACTTGTTCTTTTCCCCATTAACAGTAGCTCTTCTTCCATAGATCTCCAGCAACCTGTGCTTTAAGACCAAAGGTGCGTGCCTTTATCAATGGATGGTCAATTCTGTTTCTTGCAGAAGGATCACTGTTGGTTTATCTTTCTTCCAAGGGTGTTTATTCTCATTATTCTCCTAGTCTTGTTAGTGTTTTTTCCTGCCTGTCTGCCAATTGATGAAACTAAGATAAGAGATGGACAAGGGCAGCATGTTTCTGCTTAACCAGACTCCTTAACGAGCTTCAAGATTTCAGAGAACACTTTCTTGTAATACCTATTTCTCTGTAGCCTTTGCTGTACTCACTTGAAGTGAACTTTCCTCAGCAGGAGTGTATTTAACTTTTTTGCTTACTATATAGACAGTCTGTTTGCCTTTCTAAACCCTAACTTTTAAACTCTTATGGCTACAAAAGTTATTAATTTTTGTCTGAATGCTTCAAAATGATGTACCTTATTCTATTTAAGTTCTTTCAGTCCAAGATTAAACTAAACTAGTTCTGGTCTCCCAAAACATCAGCCTAAAATCCACTGAAACTATTGTGGATGCTGCAAAACTGCATGCTTGCCTTTGTGATTACTTCCCAGGACGCCTGGTGAATTAACTTGATCCCAACTTGATGCTTCAGTGTTCCATGTATTTTCCTTCCAGCTCATTTGACAACCCACTCCACTGGTTAGACCTATGATCTCTTGTGTGTAGCAAATGGTCTGTCTGGGTGCTTTTCGAGACCACCCTTGGCCTTGACTGCTGGACCTTTCCCAGCCTTTTGTTTTAGTCCCCATGTAGTACCAGCCAGCCTGGCCCAACACAGCTGCCACAGTGGGTTGGGGTTAAAAGAATATTTAGGAGATGCATTTTATTACCAGAGTAGCAGCATTTCCACTTGACTTCTTAGCAGAAAAGTTAAGCCTGCTGGTTTTCTGCTTGAAACTGCCTGAATGGAAAATCACTGGCTGTTTTGTTGCTACGATCCTTGGTCTCCTTTATCAACTGCTCTGTCTAAAAAATATTCTGGTCATTGAATGCAGTCAACAGCCACTGCTGTAACTCATGCATGATGGCAATAACTTGTGCCAGGGAAATCAATGATGAGAATTGCAAAGAAGCTTTAAATAAAATATAACAAATTTAAATGCCAAAGTGCTGTCTCTGTGAATTTGCTATTAACAGATTATAAATGATTTGCATAGTGTTGAAAATGCTAGTGCCTTCAGTTAGCAGTATCAAAGGCTTGTTTAAAGCAATGCCTGGAGGATTGCTGCCCTCCCTCCCCCCCAGCTTTCTGTTTCACGATGGATAAAAACAAAACTCCTTACAATAAAGAAAGGAAAGCCAGGTTTTCAGCTACCCTCTGACTGGCCTCCAGATCTGGCAGCTGCTTTTGGATGTCTAATTGCTTGTCCTGCAAAAGTTGACATGTACCTACTTTGAGAAGGTTCTTTGAGTACCCACTTTATGTTCACTCTGTCTGATTTACAGAAATGGAATGATAATGCTGGAAAAAACTCAAGTAGAGCTTCAAATTCTGTTTCCTAGAGCTTTCATTTATGCATGTATTTATTTATTTATTTATTTATTTAAAGTTTCCCAGTTTTCTGAATTTGGTCCCCAAGATAGCATTACAGATATAAGTCAGTTTTGCCTTAGACAATGTTCTGTGGAGAATGTATTTTCTTATAAACATGCTTTTTACAAAAGAGCTTGTTGTTTTGTGTTTACTGGTGTTCCATCTGCTCTAGAGAATACACTTGAGAAAAACTAGCTCCAGCATGGCATATAATGTTTCATTAGCAGGCATAACCTCGTTTATTTGCTTTTTAAAATTGTATTTAGAAAAGGAAATCAGTTTGCACCATTGACATACTGCCAGGTTCCTGTTTATAAATGTCACAATAGGCAACTTGGAAGAAACAGTCATTTATGGCTTTTGCATGAAGAATGATAGAACGGAGTAGATCCATGCAGCCAGTTGTGCTCCCCCTATTTTTCAGCCTCCCAATTAGCAAGATATAGCGTGGTGTTAGCAGTGCAAAACACCCCAAGTGACCCAAACTGGGCTTTGCACACTTGGTGTTACTGATGGTTACTTGAACAGAAGAAGCTCTTTGTGCTATGTTGCTTGAATGGCTATCTTGGGCAAGTAATTGTGTATGAAACAAGCAACCCTGAAGAAAAATGGGACATATCTTTAGGAAACTTCAAGACATAAGCATGCAATCTGATGTCATCTTTTCCCATAGAGAAGCTATTTCCTTTCAAACTCCGGTGAAACCAGTTTCTTCTGGAAAATTTCCTTCTCCTTTAAAATATATTCCTTTATATAACTTTTTTCGTTTTCTCTAGTAAATGGTTTATCATGGTTACATCTGGTATACACCATATATTACTTACTTACTGTGTATGTAAAGAAGGCTTCATGTGTCAAAAACATCGTCTGGACAGACATGCTGAAAAGGGCATGAGGAGGGTAGTGGGGGAAGAAGGGAGGGAATCCTGAAAGACAAGGGTCATCTTTCAGTATTCACTTCTACTGGTAATTAGAGGGCACCACTGAATGACTGCAATTAGATCATGTCACAAAAATTAAGATAAAAGACCAAAAATTCTAAATATCCTGCATTTTGTTCATAATATCAGAGAAGTTAGAGCATTTGCTTAAACCAGTAGCCAATGTAGAGGATAGGCAGGGAGGCTTAACTTGCCCATTGAAGAAATTTATGTGCATTTTCCTGCAAAGGTGCAAGGAAAGGACCAGAGGAGGAGACTGTGCTCTCCATGTGTCTGGGTGGATGTGTGGGGGTGGTGGGAGGGTGGGGGGCAGAGGCCAAGCGGAGGCATACCAGAGATTGGCCTGCAGCACAAGCAGTGTCATGGAAATTTTGTGCAGGGCTGTCACCCTTCAGGCAGCAGCCTTAAGAGGATTAGTAGTGCTTAAATGGGCCCTCTGGACTTTGAGTTATGGTGGTGACTGCTAGAGCCTTGAGATGGCTTACACCTGGCTTAGCACTTCATATGTCTGTCCTGTGTCTTGTGCCATGCTTCTTAGCAACATCACATAGTTTGCTGGAGATAAGCAGACGAGCTTTGCATCACTTGGTGTATCTCAGAGACTTTATGATAACATAGTAACAGCTATTGAAAGAAAACAGGATAAAGAGATTATTTATGAGGTTCTTTTTGTTTGTTTGTTTGTTTTTTTGTGTCTCTTCAGGAGCATCCTGCATGTCTGTGTTTGAGAATAATTCATCCTAACATAAAACAACAAGGAAGTCTCCTTGTATGTTCTATTGTAGATATTTCAGATAAAATTTTGCAAAGCTCCAGCCAGCCCCAGTACGCAAGTCTGATCTATTAATTAGTGGTAATTGTTCACTAAGGCTCCAAATGACTGAAGACATTTTTAAAAAGGGACAGGGGCTACTGAAGTTCATAGATACATTTGGAAATGTTACCTTTTTTTGTCAAGAAATTCTAGTCATGGTGTGGCAGTTAAACTCTGGTCTGTGAATTGCTGGTGGTCGCAAAGCTGTGGTAAAGTCATCTGCATCTGGTCTGTGGAACCATCTTGCCTTAATTACACAATTTATGATAAGAGTACAGAGTGCTCTGTGTGAAATTCAGAGGGTTGACAGAGGTCTGTGATCCAAAAAATTGGAAACCAGTGGCCGAGACTGATAAGTACAGATTCAAAGCTTTATGATTTCAGTGAGAGCAATGTTTCCCCTCTTTCCCCATCTGCCTATCATTACTTGTTGTTTTTGAATAAGGAGTTTAATTTTTCTTTACATTTTTACCCCTAAGGAGATCAGGTTGATAACATTTGACTGAGCAGTGGTGCCTGGGGTTCAAGAAGTCAGATATACCCATACTATTCCTGGCCTTTCAGTCTCCAGCATGGTGTGGATAGCTGGCTGGGTCCAGTTAAGGGGTAAACATTGGATGGTGCTTGGGGGCAGGGAAGAGTCCCTTCCCATTCTGCGATATATCATGCCTGCTGTTTTTTGTAATGTGCCACTTTTATCAGGTAGCCATTAAGTGAGCATTTGCCTTTCTTTGAAATGTTTTGAGGAATAGATCCTTTGGCATCAGTTCTGTATTTTTATGTGTCAGCCTCATTCAGTGACTTCATACCTCTTGCTAAGTAGGGGAATTAAATGGATTTTAGCAGTCTTCAATAAGATCTTCCTAGTACTTTGTCCTTATGTTTAACGTTACTACACAGCATTTTCCAGCAGTTCTTTTCTGTGTCTTTTTTTTTCTGCTTTAGTGCTTTTTCCTCCTTCAAGCTCTACAGATGTTACAGTTAAAAAAAAAAAAAGAGGAAAAGGTATTGCATTTCAGTTTCCACCAAGCTTACACTCTCCCATCTCTTGCATAATGGAACTTTTTTCTTTTTTTTTTAAAGCGTAAATCTTGATAATAGACTTTCTTTTTCCTGTAAACCTTCAATTGCATTAGTAATGTGATTCATTTTTTATCTCTGTTTTCTTCCCTAGTTCCTCTGCTCTGTTTGATAGCCTTGAGTGGACAGCAGGCTTACTTGAGTGCTTATGGCAGTTTAGATTTTGCATGCTAGTTACAGATGAAACAGTTGTGATGGGCTGATGTTAGGGTGTTTTCCTTCCACATTGACCTGAATAATGAGAAAATAAATGAGTTAGTGCTGTTTCTGTAGAGACTTGCTAACTTTTGTTTTGAGATTATCTTTCTCTTCTGTCAGGAGAGAATTCATAGAGACTTAATAATTTTCATGGAGATTGAATATGATTAAAATAATTTTGAAGCCTGCCATTGTTTGCCACATTTAGTCTATAATTTTCCTTACAACAGTGTCTTCCAAGTTTTTAAGCCAGCAGGTTCTTTCGTTGGGTAAGCAGCACATGCAACAGGTGAAATACACTCGTGTGTATTACATGTATTGTGAAGTTATAATCTCAATAATCAGATAAGATAGTACTGTACCGCTTCTTAAAAGTACATATGTAATTGCCATTTAAATGTGTATCATCTTAGAATATTTGTCCTTGTTCAAATATATTCACTGAGAGAACAGGCTATAGGAATTCTAAAATAGTGTTGTATATTTGATTTCTCTCTATAATTTTTAAAGTTTATGCCTTTTCTCTTGAACTATGTGAAAAATATTTTAAGTTGTTGTGCAGGAAAATATAGTTAAATGACTCTTTGCAGAAAACAGAAAAAAGTGCAAAAAGTGCTTTTGTTTTTGTTAAAATTAATTACATTTTAATTTCATTTTTTTCATGACAAATGCCTTCTGACTTGAGAATTTATGTAATAGTCTGTAAAATACCTCTATGTACAACTGCTTATAGGTGACAGATCTATTGATCTAAAAGTTTACGCAAACCAATCTTGAATAGTCTGCAGTTTGTATAAAATTGTTGTTTGCAATTTTTACTAAACTTCACTGTTAAAAAAGGATAGTAGTAAAATAAAAACTGACTTTGGTTCAGAAACTAGCTCTTATAGTTTAAAATCACAAACAAACTCTGTTTGAAGCTCATATTACAAGAGGTCCTAAAGGATGTATCAGTTGTTTTCATCCTTTGACTTCAGTACGTGGTGATGGGTCACACAGGTGGTGCTGTGTGACATGGATGGGTGTTTCTCTGGAAGAAACAGAGTTTAGGGCAAATGGTGACTGTCTGGAGTCATGGGATGTATTTTCCCTGTGTCTGCGAATCTGTAATTTCTCTGCTGTGCTTGCCAAGAGGGTGTGTGTTCTTGTGGAGTGATGTGTAATCCTCTCCACCAGAACATGGAAGCATGACTTCAAGAAGTTTCTAGCCTTTAGAAAAAAAAAGTGTGTTGCCTATCCAAAGTTAAATGGTTGCACGTGGGAGAAAAATGCTCAAATGTTTTCTTCAAAGTCTGAAGCTAAAATGGGAAATAAAGTGTAACTGGGGAGAAGTTAAGCTGATGATGATCTGTTAGCTTTCCACTTGCAGCTGGAAAGGTTGAGAATAAGCACATTTATTTAAAAGTGCTTTGTGGATATGGCTTGTTGCTTTTTGGTTTATTTATTTGAATGTTAAATGCTGATGGAGAGTACTGCATGAGCACATGGGCGAGGGGAGCATTTCTATAAAAGCTCTTCAGTGTTATAATCCTAGTTTCTGCTTCAGTGGGAGTGACTGGGTGCTTTAGTGAGGATGAAACTTAGTCCTAAAGGACATAAATTCTCTTAATATAGAGGATCATAATTAAGATTCACTAAATTAATCTCTAGGAGCAGGGGATGACTTTTGTGTCTCTACAGCTCCTGATATAAGGGTGGCCTATTCCCTGTGTGAACACTTACGTTCAGTTTAATAAAATAGATAATAATAATAAGCTCATATGCTGTCTTCCAGTGCTGAAGCAGAGTTGTGAAGATATTAGAGAAAACTCTGAGCGTGTGTGTGTCTCAGAGTATAGATGGGTCTTGGGAATGTTAAAAGTAGAGGGAGAGCTCAGTCTGTCTTATTGCTCCTGTAGACGTTGAGCTGGAATGCTGGGAGCTCCCTACCTAGTATCAAATAATCTTAACCTTTGGCTTAAGAGCTGGAGGATAACGAAAAGGGGAATCAAATGAGATGTCGTTTCTGGATCCCTGGTGGAAGAGCATGCAGAGCTCCTTAAAAGTAGAGCTGGAAGCAGCCTAACCAAGCAATAATTCAACTATAAAGTGGAGGTCTTTGTTTCAGCCAACGTTGCTGAATTTTTCCTGTTTCTGTAAGGGCCAAAAGTTGAGCCTTCAAGGAGCTCATTAATATCCTATCCAGACCCATTCAGAACCAGATGCAGAGCTCCACACAGCAAGGCCATTTTGGGAGTTCTGAAGACTGCCTGCATCACACACACAACGAGCCTGGTCTTGCTGTGCTGGTGATACAGAGTCGTTCTGCATGTCACGATGCGTACAAGGAGATCAGATAGGCTTAGTGTCAGATCTATTGTGCATTACCTTACTGCCAGTTTTCAAAGCATAGGTATTGTCATTAAAGTATGAACTTGCTTGAACTTCTCTTTAAATTCACAGGCATCTCACCAATGTAAATTATTCTGAGATGGCCAAATCCTTTTCTTATGAATGTCAAGTCATGCTGAGTTTGATGTTTTGTTGGGAAATCTCAGGCTTTTACTTGGAAGCATAAAGGTATAGTTTCTGCCCAACAACAGTTGCATTACTGAGAAGAATGGATTTCTGCATTGACAGATTTTCGTTCTGCCTTTGCTTTCCATGCATCACTTATTTAGCCTACTTTCTGAAAACAGGCAGTTTATTGGGAATTGTTAACACTTTGAAACTGTATTTCAAGTTTATGCATGTAAGCTAACAATTACAATGTCTTATGGGCAAGCAAAATTTTCCATACCCATCATAATTTATACTGTTCGTACCTTAGAGAGCTCTGGAATTATAAGAGAAAATGGGAACAGAAGGAAAAGAAAATACCAAATCTAGGAGCACAGTCATCAGATATTAAATCTTCAAGTTCTGCCCTGGCATGGTACAAAAAAGTCCAGTAAAAATTTGGGCAAATTCCAGAGAAAGGCTTTCTGAATCCTGGGCAGTTTCATGCTGATGCTCTGGCCTCATGCAGACAGCCCTCTTTGGAAACAAGGCAGGCGTGTGTGCTGGCAATGGCAAAGGCACTGCAGAGCAAACTCATTGTGGTGACTGATGCTTTTTGTCTTTGCTGCTCCCATATATATACAGAGGTACAAGTACTGTATGCCTCTCCTCAATTTAATATTTGCTTGTTAAACATACTACTGAAAGCAAACAGGCAATACAGAAATAATTGGGAGCATTCAGAAACTGTGGAGGCAGTGTAAAGGAGAAATTAAATGAGGATGAACTTTGAAACAAGTAAATATCACATACGGATAGGTTTTCATTGAAGCACTGGTACCTAATATAAAAGGAGAAGCTTCAGGAAGTGATACCATTAAAATATTTACTTGCACATGGATAGATATTAGACCTGCTTTTGCAAAATCTTGTAATGATCAAAAAAGTCAGTGCAAGTTTGAATTCTGAGATTTTATATATATATATATATATAAATTAAACTGAGCAGGTTTTTCATCAGAAAACAGTAATCTATTGAAGAAGTGACATTTAAATAGGAATGTGGTAGAAGAGGGAGAATTTCTTTTGGAAAAGTTTCCATATATCTAAGGTTACTGCCTGATGGTCATGACATACTACTGTGCTATTATAAATTAGGGTTAAGGTCCTTGGTCTGGCTTCCTCTTGCAATTCATGCTCCTTAAGTGAATACTTAAGAGAATAAGGAGCTCCTAGACCTGATTTGTAATGTGTAAATTATTTACTGGAAGAGGAATTCAGAGCTTGGGTCTTCTTAGTTCTGTGTGAGTGGTCTAATCATGCGACTGTAGGCAGCACCTCTGCCTCTTTATGTGTTAATGAAGAGTGGAACAACTCCTGTAAAAGAAGCAGAGATTCCTGTGTCCACACTATCCTGGAAATCACATGAAATATATGAAAACTGGGAGATAGGGGAATGACAGATAATGCTTTTAATTTGGGTCCTCTAATTGTTAGCTCTCCTTTCCCATGAGAAATATCAGAATACAATCTTTCTTTTAGGTCTAGGATTCAACATATTGTCTGCCTTTTCTGTCTTCCACGTTTGATTGGAGCTCTGAATTTCCTTTCTCACCAACTTTATCTATTGTTTTTTTTGTGGGGGTTTTGAATGAAATATAACGTTGGTTTTTTTAATCCTGAGTATTGCAGTGGTCAGGGAGATGCTTTGTCTGAGTCTTGGTGGCAGTGTGCATATAAAGGTGTTTTTTTTCCCCTTCTCCTCAGCCTAGCATGAGGTGACAATGGAAAGTTTCTTTTCCTCTTGCTGCTAACAATCCACATGTTGATGCCTGATAGGAAAAATAATGCTCTCAAGGATACCATACTTTTCGTATGTATACACTGTGGGTTATCTCTGGCTCAAGAGTTTTATTTGTTTTTAAACGCAGGCCAAGTCAAACCCTGCGGTTTAGCAGCAGTGTGTATTGAATGTACAGCCATAACAGGAGAGAAGTCTTATTCCATGATTCCTTCCTTAGTAGTATCCTGGTCTCTTGTGGCTTGTTTGCTCAGTGGATATGAGATATCTGTGAACTTTTTTTTGTAAGAACCTTTTAAGAGCTCTGAACTACCTGAAGCAAAGGTTATATATGTGAAAATACAGTGTTATTATTCTAACCCTCTGGGATATTATTGCTCTACAAAATATTCGGAGGCTAATAGAAATGGCTGTTTCATGATGTATGGGATACTGTTTGTTACTCTATAACTGTAAAACTTGATTTGCTTGTCAGTCTAAGCAGACCTAGTACACACTAAACAACTCATGCAGTAAATCAAGGTGTCCTGCACTCATATGGTGTTCAGTTAGGAGAATATGTGCTGAATATCCCCATTATTCACAAGACAGAATCACAGAAGAGTGGTTAGTCAACTTGAGGGTATTTTTCTGTTTATATTGCCCTTGAAAGTATAAATAGTTTTTTTTTGTTTCTTTATCATTGTAGGTTATAACAAGATCTATTGACTTGGGATTTACCAGGAGCCATGTTGTTGATACTTTCAGATTTCTGATTGTACTCCTGTAGAACAGAAAACCAACATAAGACATTTATTTCTTTTAATTTTCTTCTACCATCTCCCATTTCCCTTCTTTTCACAGAATATCTCCATGCATAACACAGTTGGAGGAGCGATGGCGGGACCTGGATCTCACCAGCTGACAAACACAAGAATGCCAAACCATGACACCAGCGTTGTGATTCAACAAGCCATGCCATCTCCACAGTCCAGTTCTGTCATTACACAAGCACCTTCCACAAATCGACAGATTGGGTGAGTCCATTTCCGTTTTCTCATTTCTCCCATTCTCTGGCTCCAGCAGCTGCATGTAGGTCCAGATGTTGTCCTCATGGTTCTTAAAGTTCAGCTGCATGCAGGACCAGATGTTGTTCTTGTGGTTTTTGAGGTTACAGTGTTTGCACTTGACCCTGACAGCATGCAGCAAGGACTCCTGCAACCTGTGTTGCAGACTGTGAGGGAATGGCCAGGTTATTCCAGAACTGACACTCTGGTTCGAAAAGGGCAGAATGCTCTACTTGTTGGGAAGTCTGCATTCTCCATCCAGTTTTTTGTTTTTGTCTTCTTGTATTCAAAGTTCATGTTTCTCTAACTGCTCTGGAAAGAAAAAGTGCTTGTGAAGCTGATCCTTTCACTTCCTTCCAGGGGAGTTCAGGGTGCTCTGTGGGATTGGGCTATTTTCTGTGTACTCTGTTTAATTAAGGAATGCTAGAAGACAAAAAGACCATAAAAATAAATGGAGTTTGGCACAGTGATCTCTGTGAACAGTTGCTCAATCTGTGATTATGAATCCATATTTATTACCATAAATTGACAGTACGGATGCTTATTGTATTGCTTTGAATGCCAACTGTGTGCTCATGTTTAGAGAACTGTGTGAACAAAACCATCCATGTTTTGTACACTTGGTTACTTCCAGCAAGCATGAGGTTCTCGAAGTCACAATAACTTGTTTTTAATTCTACAGAAACTGCCCAGATGGCTCGAGGGTACAGTTTTTCATCACACAGCTCTGAGAATTTGGGGGGTTTAATGCATGAAAATGTATAGATAAAAAGATATATTAGTGGACTAAGAAAGAAGCAGCAGTCTAGATTCATTATCTATCATTTGTAATTTGGTCACATCCATTATATGGTAGGTGCAAAAGCAGTTTCTGTCCCCAGTCGTCATCTAAATAATTGATGATCATCTTGCAGTCCCTTCAGAGTAAAAGTGAAAACTCAAAATCCAGTTTTTCTTGTGTTTTCTTTCAAGATTCTTGGTGGTTGGGGCAGGATGTAGGCCACAGGCTCTATGTATTCCATGGTAGCAGGGATGGCCCAGGGCACTGACCTCTCCGGAAGGGTTACCCAGTCATGCACAGAACATGGATTCCATCTGCTGCTCCAGTTTTTTGCTTCTGGCCAAGCTCCTCTATTTTCATTTTTACTACTGTTTCAGGATTTGGTTCTTAATGCATAAGTCTGATAGGATAGGTCAGGTAAACATATTTGATAGATGTGCCTTTGTATGTGTTACATATTAACAAAACACAGTATTCACTGAGATTTCGTGTGCAATACAATTTGCCTATGAATCCAAGAAAGTGTTTGTCTTATATATGTCTCATTCTGTTCATGGACAGGGGGTTGGGAGAGAGGGAGGGAGGAAGAAACACTTTCTTTTACAGTTTTAGAAAGAAAAACATTAACTAATGCCATTATTTGCATTAAAGATGATTAAGCTCCTGTTCAAATTGTGACTTAATAGGTCTAGTGGTAATTATAATCCTAATTAAAAACATTAAAAAAACCCAAACAACTTTTAATATGCAGTGGTGAGGTGTTTTATGTGGGACTGTACTTGGCTTCCAAACAATTGTTTCCATATAATGAGAAAAAAACTGTGTGTGGTTTTGCAAGACCCTGTCAGTCAGGTTTTAAGTTTGTGTTGGTTTGGGGCCATGGTGATTAGAATCTCCAAAGTTAGAGGGGTTGTGGATAAAAAGGTCTTTTCCTAGTCAGTGGTGTGTGTCATTTGGGAAATTTTGTCATGACATATCTTAATTCTTCCCTGTGACTGAAACACACAAATGTTTCCTAAGTCTGAGTCTAAAGCTGCTTTATTGGGAAGCAACTGTCAAGCATTTTAGTCTCTGTGTGAGTTGGTGTGTGAATGAGACTTATGGTGTGACTCCCAGCATACTCTGTTCTCCATTCTTCCCTCTTCCTAGGAGGTTTTGTTTTTTGTTCATGGTGTGTCCTAGGAGATAATTGCTACATTTTCAACTTCATTTACTTGCCAAAGTGTTGAGCATCCTTGTTTGTCCTCTTTTCCTTCAGTCTTTTCTCTGTGGTGTGTTTTATTTATTCAAAGAGAATATCTTGTCATTTCCATTTATCTTCATCTTATCCTTCCAAATGTGCTAAGAATTATATCCAAGACTCTTTCATGAGGAATACAGACTGGACAATGGTTTTGGTATAGACAACTGAAGAAAAATCCAGATGGATTCAGAAAATATTTGAGTTCTTCAAAGTTTGGTTGTTTCGATTTGGCCTTACAAAGTTGAGATGGTTCAGCTGTTTAACAAGCCCAAATTCTGAAGTGCTCAAATCAGTGAGTTTTGATTGGGTTCTCCTTTTTTTAAATCATCCGAAGCTACCCCAAAGGGCAGATGAGTCCTTACCATAAAGAATTGTTCCAGGGAATATGCTTTTTAATGAGCAATAAAACCCTCAGAGAGCAATTGGGTAAAACTCATTGAGTTCTGTAAGAACAGGATCAAGCCCTAAAGGTTATATAGAACCATCTTGTAGCAATATTCTGATTTTTATCACAACCACAAATATTTTAGTGTCAGACTATGGCCAAGCCACCTGCAAATGTTTATGATGGCCTTACTCCAATGAAAACAGGGAACAGCAATGAAAGTCTTCATTTAGCCCCTGTTCATAGGCTGGGCTCTAGTAATAGAGAATGGGACCCACCTGTGCCCGCACACAGCTCATTTCATGGTGAGGAGTGGGCGAGTTTATAGCAGCTGACATTCCCAAGGGATGTAAGTTTTCCCTACTTTCATCTCTCCTCTTTCTCCCTCCATCCCTCTCCCTCCTTCCCTCCATGCCTCTCTTTTTTCCTATACCCTGCTCTGGGGTCTTGCATATAAAATGCAATATTGACACAATGCATGGGAAAACAGGACAGAATGAGCATTGTTGGGCAAGCCTTACTGGCACAGGTATTGTGCCAGTATTGTTTCAGGTATTAAGCCTCAGATACTACTGAACAGGCATCCAGCCAGATTAATCAAAAAAAGAGAAGAGCATGAAGTTTATTAACTTTAAAAATAAGACTGAGTGCAGTCTCACTTCCCTCTTATCGTGTGTATTTTGTTGAGAACAAAGAGCAACATTACCATTACAGCAAAATGGCAGCTCAGATAGTATTTATTTGCTAAGGCAGTCTCTAACCTCCTTGCCATCCCTCCTCTCTCTCGGCCAAGGCTTCAGCATGTGGGAGGAATGCTGTAACTAGTAACTACTTGTGCCGATGAAAAATCAGTTGAGGAACACTTAGCAGTGAAGGGTGTCTTTGGCTGATTAATAGCACATCATTTTAAGATAAGATACATGGAGGGAAAGCAGTAAGGCGTATGGAGGAAGGGAAGAAAAAATGATATAAGACATACATTTGTCATAGGTATAGAAAAGCAGATAAGCTGAATCAGCTTGAGATACGGGACTCTGAACTAAGCTGTACAATAGCAGTGCTTGTCTTCTTTTTTAAAATAACTCCATTTTTCTGTGACTGAGTATATAGCAATGTGTGAAAATTCTGGTCAGACAAATTGGTCACAACACAGTTTGCTGCTTGCTTTATCTGGACACATCTTTTGCTAGGAAAGATGTGTTTTTCAGACTATCAAATACTGCAGGTAGCTGCAACCTAACAGCTCAGCATTCCCGGAGAAGGTAACCTCCTTTCAAACTAGTTTTTCAAGCTGGTATTGGACATAACTAGTAATTATTCCATCTTGAAACTCACTGGTACAGCTCTGCAGCTCATAGAGAATATGGGAGGATTGAGGGTTGTCACAGATGCAGCAAGTTGTTAACATCGTACTAAATGGAGAGAGAGAGTTTCAGTGAACTCAGGCTCCAAAGTGAACATAAAGCACTAACAATGTGATGTAGATTATCTGTTTTTAGTGTTCTAGAGCATTTTTAATGAGATAAGGTGGTCTTCTGGCACAGCATCAGAAGGGGAAAATTTCAACCACATTTGGTGAAATGCAAGCAGGTAGGAGAATGCAACAGAAGGGGTTTGGAAGATGCCTCTGGTGC
Source organism: Lepidothrix coronata (assembly GCF_001604755.1). Taxonomy (NCBI): domain Eukaryota; kingdom Metazoa; phylum Chordata; class Aves; order Passeriformes; family Pipridae; genus Lepidothrix; species Lepidothrix coronata. The sequence goes on along the minus strand of NW_016690450.1, from coordinate 792,780 downwards.
CTTGATGTACTGAAGAAGCATGGTACTAGCGGAAGAACAGCCTTTCAGTCCCCACATGCAGCATTCATTTTAATATCTATGCACTGTCTTCCTGTCCCTCTCTCTTCTCTCTCATGATGCCATATGTCTGTCTGTGGTTCCAGTTTATTGTCTTTTCATGGGGTTTAATGCTTTTCAAACAGAGGGATGTGGGAAATGGAGTAGTCAGGAAAACTGCCCGTAATGGAACTAACAGAGGTTTGGTGACACAGTGAAGAGCAGACTCATTGTGACTGGTCTTGGCGATTTGGAAAATGAAAAAAAGCTTCTCAGTCTTAAACTCCTCAGTATGGGGCAAAAGGATAGATCATCTCTGTGGCAAGCACAGGATTTTTATAGTAGTGCAAGATATCTGAGACTGCAACTGCTGATTAAGTTCTCAGAGAATACTGCTATCATCCTTTATAGCTTGATGAAACAGAAAAGACTCCTATAAGAGACAATCATGGGCAGAAACCCTTCCATAATGAAGCTAGTTTTGGAAGGCACTTGAAATAGGTCGGTGACTGAGAAGGATCTTTGTACATAAAAGAAAAAGTCTCTCTTTAAGCTCCTAGTAAGTTAGTGGAGTGTGTGGCATTGAAGAGGCCGTGGAATGATGTGCATTTATTAAATTCAAGGGCTAATTCCCTTTCCAGGAAATCTGAGATAAAAGCCTCCATTCCAACTTATGTATTTGAACTGAAGCACCACAGTGTGTTGTGAGATGAGAAGAAATGTGCAGTGAGAGATGAAGTATCAAATGACCACTCAGTCACTTTATCAAGTCCATTCCACAGTCTTGGTTGTGCAGGATGTAAGAACATCATTTAGATCACTGGACGGGGAGGAAAAGGGATTGGTGGGAAGAGAGAGAGCATCTGAGAGTGTTATTCTGTCAAAATTTTATTTTTTTCTGTCTTTGTACTCAAAGTTGGCCTTTAATTGCTGCTTAATGTTCCTGCTTCTTTTTCTTCTGTTTATGCTAAGATATGTTTTCTGTAGTCCTTTCTACTACCTTGACCAACCTTAACATGGAATTCCATCAAGCCACTTGTGCGCAGCCACGAGCCTCTGGGAAGCTCAGAATTACATAGGAAGTAATTACAAGAGTGTCTTTCTCAGACACAAGTTGTCTCATAGCTTACATTTAATAGAGAGGGTGATGAGGGAGAAAATGAGAGGGATCCTTTCAAGCTGTTCATCCCTTTTAGCAAGCTGCTGCTCAGGTCCACACATTGATCTGCAGATCAAACTGTGCTGCTCTGTCTGTGATGTTTAGAAGTTCTGTCTGCTCCCCAGCCTCCTCTCTTGTTTGCATCGGTGTGCTCAGGAGCTGCTGATTCAATCTCTCCTGACACTGCTGAGTCAGGAAGAAAAAGAGCAAACGGCACTAGTCTGTGTGTCAGGCACAGGGGTGATTGTTCACAACTTCTCTCTTCTATCCCCAGCCACACACTCCCATGCCTTCCAAAAACTCTTTCTTACTGTAAGGTCTAGTTTGGGGCTGGAAAGTACCAACCTATATCAAGGTGACTTTCGGGGGTCTGAAAGTAGGATCATTAGCTGGGTAATAAATAGCCTGTCAACCTGGAATAGAGAGAGCTTAGTGTGTTTCTTATCTGACTTAAGTCAACTGTTACTTGAAATTTATGCATTTGTTATACATGTTGATTAAATTTATTAATGAACACAGTATTTTGTGCTTCATATTTCCTACTTGACAGAATTCCTAAGCTTGTTAGAAATGTTGCTTTCTCACAGCAAGAACACACACAAAAAGAAGTATCAGGGATATTGTGTGATCTACTGGTCACTGATTCTCATTAGGATTGTTGTCTTTCATTATGAAGGGAAACCAGCCCTCTCCTGATGGTTGTTTGAGATAGGCAGCAAAACCACCAATTCTCATGCAAGTTGTTTCTAAGAAATGGATCATGATTTTTCTGTCCTGAAAAGCTTGTCCCACCCAAGAACTATAGGAAAGAAATGTCAGAATAGTCTACTGCACCCATAACTGTATCTGAACAGAAATACTGAACTTTCATAGGCATTGGTTGGCTCTCACATCAGAGAAAGTCATAAATAGGACTTAAATGTGATATACAGAACTTGAAGAATCTGGCATTTATTCCTTAATTTTAGTGGTTGATATCTCTTACATACCTCCCATATATATCTATCTATCTATCTAATACACACTGTATAAATCTTTAAAGGTGTAATCAAAATTTATAGGCAGAGCTTCTGATTTATATGACTTTTTGAACTAAAACAGATGTAAAATCATTTTTGGATGGAAGAGGATCTCAGAGTTGCAGTGGGTTTGATATGACAGATCAAGCTTTCCTAGACCAGAAAAAGCTCATTAGAGCTCTCTCTGCTTAGCTAAATCACATAGCTCTGTTCTTCATCAAGGCTTTGCACTTAACATACCCTGATGCATGATTCCAGTATGTGTTTTATCCAAGTGTCAGCCTGTTTGACAGGTAACTAAGCCACAGTAAAACTCTAACTCGAACAATACAGATTTAGGTTGTTGTAAGGCTTTATTTTTTTTTAATTTCTTTTCATTTAAGAGCATAATTCACAGGTTCCAGAGAAATAGCAAGCTTTGGGATGCTCTCTTACACCATATCAGTTCAGAGATGGGCTTAAAGGTTTGCTGGGCGTGGCACAATTGCTATAATGAGTGAGTAAAAAGGGAAGACAAACAACTCTAATAAAACTTTAGTTGCTCACTGAGAAGTTATGTTTGTACCTATTTCAAGAAGGGAATTGGCACTGATGTACTGAACAAACAACACGTTGATTTTACATGGTTTGTCTCGCCAGTGGTTTTTTTTTTTTGAATGACTGGAGATTTTGTTTGTTTGTTGTTTTGTTTTGGTGTTTGTTTGTTGGTATTTTTGTGGGTTTTTTTGTTTCTTTTGTGTTTTGTTTGTTTGTTTGTTTGTTTTAATCTGGTGCCTGGATGAAAACCAATTACTATAGTTCAGAGAAAAATGCCTGGGGGAAATTATAGACTATGTGTAAAGTATATGGATCCTATTTTACCACCTGTAAAAGTAGGCCTCCTTATTAACTGATGAGTTGAGTTTTCAAAATCAATGGTACAGTATAGTCCCATTTAGGGATTATATAGTTCTGTTTATACTTATGGACAGGTCAAATACACATTTAAAAAAAAAGCAGTCTCAAAAAACCCCAAAATACCAACAATTTAAATCAAGGGCATAGATAAATCTAAGACAACAACATCATGAAAATTAGTTCTTTTAAAAAAATGAAATTAATCTTGATTTAGAAGGAAAAAATAATTTAAATAAATTTGTCATTTTAGAGACCTTCTAACAAAGTTTCACATGGTAAATCATAAGTTTAAATTCTCTCAGCACTTTTCAGCAAAAAATTGCTGAGTTGAACAAGGCACTGATGGCTAGACAAAACCTGCAGGTAGATTGAGAGTGCAGGAAGAGTGTTCTTTGGAAGAAAGAACAAATTAGAGAGTGTATTTTAGAAACATTTGCTGCTATGACCATCTGTATTCTGCCAACAGAGACGTTTATTCTGAGCTCACATAAATGAAGTGGAATTTTGCCAGTAAAAAAAGGGGTTGTGTTACTCCAGTCATAGGATCCAGGTCCTAATTGGTTTATGAAATGAAAGGAGCAATCTTTGAGCTATTACCAGTTTCCTCTGCTGCAAGTGAAGTGAATCGCAGCTGTTCTGATAGGGTCCATAAAACTTGTTGAGGTAATAAAATGCTTGCAGTGAACACTTCTCAAAATGAGTGAAATCTAAATCCCTAGCTTATTTGACAGTATTAAGAGAATTGAATGCACTTCCTGGGGAATTCTGAATATTATGTTACTTTTATCTAGTTCTCTAACTATATGAGCCAGGCTCACTATTGCTGTAAATGTGAGGGCTCAAAGCAATTTTCTTCTTTTTTAACCCTACAGATTGAAATGCAATGTGTACACATATACATATGTGATACAAGAAAAAGTTGTGTTTATTGTTCATTTTCTAACCTGTCTTGCTTGTGTCTTTGTACTTTTCTGTTCCCTCATCTCTTGATTTTTTTTGGCGAGATTTAAAAAAAAAAAAGGCATGGTTAGCATCAAATGATCCTACACAGAAATACTTCTGGTGCTCCTTTTGATCTTCGTAAGTCTTCTTAAAGCAACTGAGAATTTTCTAGAACTGGTTAGAAGTCAGATATGTTAATTCAAACTTCTTAGCAGAGCAGTTGTTCTGAACCATTTGTTCAGTTCATGGTGGTTTTGAGAGTGATTACACACATCCAATAGTCCCTAAAGATCTCTGACGTGGGTTCAAATCCAACCTGACATCTTTGAGATCATTGTATACATTGAGGAATCCACAATTTTCCTTGAAAACCATTCAGTGTTTGTTTAGAGATATGTTGTTCTTCTCAGCATTCCCAGCATTAAGCATGTTTATTTAGGGTTTCTTTTTCCTTCTTCCCCCCTCACCAGTGTAGAAATATCTGTGATTCCCCAAAGACAGGGCACACCTTTGATAGTAAGATGACCTAAAAAGAATACAAATAGATATATATACTGAGAAGTTTCTTGGAGTAATGAATTGGGTTTCCTGGTTGGTTAACCTGGGCTTGCAGCTCACACTGCTGTGAGCATTCCCTTTCACACCTGCAGCTGGACATTTAGACAACATATTAGTCCTTGTATCGTGGATGTTGCTTGTTATATCTTAGATAAGCTGTTGTCTAAGGTGTCTAGAGAGTGATCAGCCACTACAATTCAGCTGCAAGGTGCTGCCCTCTGACCCTTTAAGCACTTTGGAAGCAAGTGCTAGCTACAGTTGAATATCTGGCTTCCTTTTCTGACATGTGGTTTCTCATGCCATAAGTCCCTGGTTTGGAACATGCAGTAGGGTTGTCCCAGGTATTGCACAGAAAGATGTGTAAGAGATATAAAAATCTGAATAGTGATGCTCTCCTGGAGCATCTGGACAGAGCTGCGTGCAGAAAGCTTTCCTGACGTACTCATGGCTGAAGCTTGTGTTCTCAGCAAGTGTTTTTGAGCTGTTATTGGAAACTGTCCCTGGTGAGATGAACTGCTGACTTAATGTGTGTGAAGGAATCTCTCTTTGGATATGCTGGACTTCATTAATTCATTATTGATGTGAGTAGTTGATGTAGCTTTTTTGTGCAGCAGATGTAAATGAACATAAAGAAAGTGGGCAAAAGGCAGCAGTAGTTTTTAAATGTTCAAACAAGAAAGTCTTAAACTCAACAGGCTGGTATGGATGACTGATTCTGGTTGATATACAGCTACAACATTTGAAGACATGAACTGTCGCTGATAATCAAAGGAGATCAAATTTGAACAGATTTCATATTATTTCTCTCAATTTGTGCTTGTTTCGAGTGGTTTTGTTTGTCTGAGATTACATGGCACAGGTAGTAAACTAAGTCCAGACTGAAGATATGTAGCCAGTAGATTATCTAATTAGAGCCTATTAATACAGACATCAAGTGGAAGAGTTGTGTGAAAATGTTACCTCTTTACAATTAATTGCCTTTTTAGTCTACTTTAATTTCTTCTTTCTCTGCAGTCTGCTCCAGGACCACAGAGCAAACAGACCTAGAGTGTTGTTGAATTGTTTCTGATCTATAGGGAAGTAAAAGAGGAAGCAGAATAATATTTCTACTGTGAAGTAGCAAAGGAAGTTGGGAGAAAGGAGTCAGTGAGTTCCTTTTGTGCTATACTAAATGGATGTGGAGAAAGATATGGATTCTGGGCTCCATGACAGGGAATAAAATCCATACTTGCTTCCAAATTTTCCCCTGGCCTCTATATAGTTCTATTGTTCCAATAAGAAATTTGTGGCTCAGAGGATTTATTCAAAATCTATATAAAACATAATAGGCAAAGTTCATTCCAGAATCCATCAAGTTAAACTATATTTCTCTGTGGGGAAAGCTGGGGTCCCTTCCAGTCTGGTCTTTTTCTGTACACAGTTTAGTAGCATGGAGCTTTTTGTTGCACGTTAATGCAAATCAAGGGTTGTGGGGCCCTAAGTCCTATAAAGCAAATGCTAGAAACAATATTGGACTCAAGCAGAACCCATAAATGCAGAGGGAAGCAAAACCCCATATATAAAGGAAAACAGGGATTGAGAACAAAAGCACAAAACCACATTTCAAGCCTCAAGGGGAAAAAAAAATCAATTTTTGTTTTGGAAGAAGCATCCTTGGAAATGTTCAATTTTCCTTATGACCAAGTTGGGAAGCTGTAAGCTGTGTCCTTGAAGAGGGTGTAAATGACTCTAAGACAAAAAAACTGTTCTGTGTTACAATAAAACCCCGCCACTGAGGTATAAATTTCCTTCTTACTCCTCCCCCTTGCCCATTAGATGAACAGGAAAATAGAGACGCCCCTGCCATGTTTACAGGCCCTGCCTTGTTATTTGCATGATGGCAATACAGCTCTTAGCTCTCTGTCCAACACTGCTTATTGGAAAAACCTGGAAATAATTAAGGGACCTCATTTGTTATTGCTCATATGTTCACCGGTGGAAATTACTTGGGAGGACAGTTCTACTGGTACAGAACAATGCTCAGTAATAGAACTGTAGAAAAAAATGACAAAAACAACAGCTTTGAGGAATGGGATTTAAAATATTAGCCTAAAAATTTTGCTACATTGGCTTTGAAAGGGGTTGTGTGTGTGTGTGTTTTCCAGTAGGGAAAACAGAATGTAATTTGCCAGAACTAGATGACTTGTAATGTTTTTACTTATTATTGATTTACTTACTTGAATGAAACTTATGAATTACAGTGGAAGTTTCAGTTGAGTAATGTTCAATATTGGGTTATGTTGTTTTATTACTGGGTCTGCTGAGTGTTTCTTTCTGTGGTATCTTCTTCCAAGACCTATGGGCACTGTGAGTCTTTTTCATGTTACTTTTTCAAAATCAGGGCAGTGCATTGCAAAACCAAGAAAACCATCTAACCAGGCAAAGGGACTTTTAGTATTTCAGCACACTGCTCCTTTTCTACCTACATTTCTCCTGAGCTGTCTGCTTAATTCCAGATCTGCTCCCACAAGCTGATACAGGTCTATGTTTACAAGTTGGGTCACAGGATATGAGATGAGTGTACCTGTTGTACAGTGCCTTCCATGTTGATGCTGAGATATTGATGTGCTTTTCTGGGTGGGAAGCAGCAGTTCTGCTGTTTCACTTGAGCGAGGCATATGGCACAACATAGTGCAACAGAGAGGAGGGTTGATGAGTGAATGATGACTCATCAAGGGCACACAGCATAGGAAAAAAGGAAAAAATCAACAATCTGAAATCAGCTTAAGATCAGTATCTGAAGATACTGAAATTCGTTGGAATTTCTGTTCACAGTTCCTTCTCTGTTACATAGTGTGTTGGATGCATTGTCTATTGTGACATTTGCTGTGGCATTGTGAGGCAAACATCTGTATGCATGCTCATGCAGGTTTTCTAGGAGACATGATCACTTATTGTTGCACTTAGGTGCTCTCGTTCCCTCCCGTTCTCTCATCTTACAGAGTTGCAAGGGCAAAAATCTTTTAATATAAGTTGTGACTTTTCTACTCCCAGTTCAGTGGTGGCTCCAGGGTTCAAACTTGCAGCCTCAAAATGAACCAGGCTAAAGGGCTGTTACTGTCAAGAATAAAGCCATGTACTGTAACTGAGGGTAATCAGTTTGGATCACATTCGCAGATTCTTTGTATTAGCTTTATCAGGTCAGGCCATCAGAGAGCAGATAGACAGGTAAGACCAAAAGACCTCTGAACCCAATTAAAGTTGTACCACAAAGAAATCAAATTCATGTGGTTTACATTTCAGAAAGTTACATTTGGTGAGCTGTACTTACTTTTATTCTGTAATGTAATGCAGACCATGTGAACATTTGAAACGCTTTTAACAGTTAAACCAGCTCAAATAACACAGAACCAGAGCAGCAATAAAGAATGAATTAAGACTGATTGCAACTACAGCCAATTTTTTTTCCTCATAAAGAAATATAAATGACTGATACATTTAAAAACTACCATATATATAGTAATTTTTTCTTCAGCTTTTAGCTTGACAATAACCATTCTCTTATCTTTTAAAATAAACGTTTGGTTTAAAAAGCAATCCTAAACCCACAGTCTTTTATTTGCAGTGTTTCAGGGTGAGTGTGGATGTGCTGTGGAACCACTGGTATTCCCAGTGATGCACATAGTTTGGGAATTGGTCATACAGCTCTGAGATAATCCTGAGGAGCTGACATTTAAAATACTTGCCACAATAAGAGCATGAGCATAAGAGGATAAGAAAATTTTGCATTCCCCTTTCTTAAAACCAACAGATGTGTGTGCAGCTTTTCATTCACAAACACTCCTTGCTTGCTGACATTAGATAGGCTTTATGTGTGAAGCAAATAAAGGTTCAACTGGTGCAGACTGCTATGCGTTCAGTTTTCCTATTTGCCAAACAAAAGAGTCTGAATCAAAGTCCTGAAGACTCCAGAGGACTCAGCTGGTGGTGGACAGTGCCAAATGCGCCTATGTCCTGCATCTAACTTCAGGAAAGTGATGTGGTTTACATACAGAGGGAACAAAGTGACTGGATTGCTTAGCAACAGCATCATTCAGTTGGATCAGTAATTTTTGGTCTGTAACAATGATGTTTTAGGACTCTGGGAGATCTTCCCAGCACTGGGGAAAGAGCTTAGGCCCACAGCTCTTACCTATGTGTTACGTTCTCTCCTGAGGAAAGAACTTACTAGGACCCCAACCCTTTCCTGGTTTCTCCAAAACACTGAAATGCGAAGCTCTTGCAATTCTGCTTTCTGGCACAGAGCCACCTGGCTATCAGCACCCAAGCCCATCTTCCTGGCTCTGGAGCACGACTGCTATCCTGAGTGGATATAGCTGCTTTCCGTCAACAGCTGTCCTGATGTGCCCGTGTACAACAGTTTTCCTTACTGTTCCTTGTGTAGAGCAGGCTGCTCTCCTGTCTTTGTCCTCCTTTTTCCCATAAGCTTTTTGGGCTGATATGGCAGAAAGGGCATTCAGGCATGGGGCTCTCAATTTGGCTTGATTGAAAGTTAAGGTGGTATATCACCCACACTCTTTTGTGTTGCTGTCCTTTCCATGGGCCACAGACAGAAATTCAGAAACTGTCCTCCTGTCCCCGGGGTGAGCACCTTGAAGATCTGCTCTGATGCTTACTCCTTAGAAGCAGACAAATAGAGAGGAAAGACCTATATGGATGTTTTTTCCTTATTTTTTTCCTTCTTTTAAATCTTAGTTAAAAATGTAGCAGATTGCTTGCTTTCTGTGACGGATTCTTCCTTGTATCACCATTCCCAAGCAGTGGGTGATGTACTGCTCATGAAATGCAAGCTGTTTCAAAGTGTTAGTGCAGGAAACTGGGGCTACCACTGCCAATTCACAGAAGGGGTGGGACCGGAAGAAAATCTGCACCACCACCAACGCACAGAGATTGTTCTACTATGTGTGGACCAAAACTGGTGGAGTAGAAGGGAACACACTCCCTGCTTTCTCTCACTTTTGCTGTATATGGGGTTTGGCAGAGTAGTTCGAGATGCTTGCATGGAACTAGGAAAAGAGGGATATATCCTGGGAAGGTTAAATGGTTGCTACTTCTAACACTGCCCTCTCACTCAAAGATGAAGAAAACCAGAAGACTTTGACAAGTTCTTTAGAGAACAAACACTGTAAATGGGGAAAACATTTTAAGTTCTGACTATAAGAACAACAGAATGTTCATGAAAGAATAGATAAAATCAAGCGGATGTTGGACAGAGAGCAATGCCAGACATTGTTAAAGTGCTAGTCTTGTCCTAGGAGAGTTCACTTTGGTTTCTTGTTCACCACTGATTTCTTTATGAACTTTGGCAAATTTCTTTCACCAACTGTAAAATATGAAAAGAAATACTCCCTCACCTTGCAGAAATATTAAAAAGGATGTAGCTATTGCAGGAGCAGAAGGTAAATAGGTTCCTCTCATATAATATCTTGAACATTTGATGTAATTAAACATCAGAATTTTTCTCAATGTATAGTTCTTTGCCCCAGAAATAGAGAAGAATTATAGTATTATGTAATCATCTAAGATAATTTGCTATTAATTTCCTGGAAGCTAAAATAAACTGCTGAAGATTCTTTAAACAGAGTGAGAAAAATGAGAATGCTTATACTAGACTTTCTCCAGGCATCATGTTAATATCGTCCCCTCTTATGGCAGAGGGGTTGGACTGGATGATCTTTAAAGATCCCTTCCAGCCCAAAATTATTCTATGGTTCTATGATTTGCTAAAAATAAATTGAAATAGAATTTAATTATCAGACATATTTAGTAAAAACAACAGAATGCTAATTCACACAAAAAATATAAAAGAAATTTTCTTTAACTTTTCAAAATCAAGGTAAAGCAAGAACTAATAAACATTAAGATCTGCTTCAAAGGTGTTCAACATATTCAAGTGTAGGAAGGTTTTTGACTTCTTTCTCTTTTTTCTTTTTCAATTCCATGGGGTGAGTTGGACATATAACAGATAAAAGTGACAACAAAGCTTGGAGGCATATCCATGCAGACTGTTTAAATGAGATAAAGCATTTTAGAAAGTAAGACAATTATGTTTCCCTGTACATCCAAAGGAAATCTTTTTGCTTCCTCCAAATGGGAAGAACCTGCTGAATTCCAGGAGTACCTCCATTGCCTCTAATGGACAGGACAACTGGAAAGGTGATTAGAGACTATAGAAAAGCGCTGCATGTGCTCTCATGCCAACAAATGCGAGCTTCTTGTTAGGGTATGAGAATAGCAAGCTAGAAGTCTAGGAGAGAAGTCCATTATGCTATACCCTGAAAATATCCAGCTTTTATGAGCAGGGACACACCAAACACAAACACTGGACTGTTCAGCAGCCCTTCAAAGCAAAAACCTTTCTAAAATAACTTCCACCTGGTGTACTCCTAGGCTTTTAGAACAGATTGTTCCAAGAACACTTCATGTCTTGTTTTTTTCTAGCAAGCTATTAACAGCAGATGAAGAATTACACCCTCCAAACAATTAATGCAGCCTGGGGCCTAACCAGAAAAATCTTTATTTCCAAAAAGTCCTATTGACAGAACTGCTACAGCAACCTTTCAAAGCTGCACCCACATCCGATGACAACAACAATAAAATGCTGTGCTATTTTTCTTACCTCATAAAGTTGTCATCTCAGCACAGCTAAATATCTGAGTTGCCACCCAGCCTGTAAACATCCTTATGTGCGGAGGGTTATCAAATAGGTCATGGAGAAGCAACTCTCACATTATCTAGAGTATTATCTAGAGCCCTTAGATTTCCTGGAGCCCTTTCAATCTGGTTTAAGACATGGTTAAGTTACAAAGACACAGCTATTTCTTGGCCATTGCTACTCTCTGATTTACTAGCTTCTGCTAATGGATAAAGACTAAGTGCTCAATCTAATCTGACCTTTCAGATGTACTGGCTGTCAGAGTGTGTTTGCAGCCACCCCTTCTATTTTAATGGTGTCCCTCTAGGAAAGCGTAGCAATCTAAGAAGGAGAACACATTCCCTTTGGGTTACCAGCTTTAATTCTGTGCCTTTCACAACTTCTAGTGTTGAATGTGGTGTACTTGGCTGCTGCTTCTGGGAACAGGATCAAGCACTCCACTGTCCTAATCCCCTTGTAGCAAGCACCCTTTCAAATATGTCCTGAGTTGGACAGGTAACGTTCTGTGCAGCATTTACCCCAGTTTGATAACCTTCTTTAGTACCTATTTGACATGCCAGGCTCTAACCTGCTGGCTGCCAAGTCCTCCCTCCCCTGCTTTTGTCAGTGCTACTAAAAAAAGGAAACTGCACTGTCCTCTTCTGCAAATTCGCTTTTAGAGGTTCTGTAATCAAGTTTTGCTGACATTAAAATTGAGATTACATAAAATATGGATGCCTTGAAGTATTAACAATGAAGTGGGCAGGAACACTATCTCTAAAGATCAGCTTTAGCCATTTAAAAGCAGTGTATTCCCAGATTCTGGGTCCCCTTAAAACCTTCTCTCTCTGCGCAGCCAAGTGCTTACACGTCATAGCAAACAATGGAAAAGAATCACAGTAGCAGGATCCTGCCCAGTTCACATTTATTTAACCCTTTGTCACTACTATATTCTTTTCACCTGGCATCCTCCTTATGTCTAAAATGCTGAGATTGCTGGAACCAGAGAGTTATCTTATTAATAGTTTCTGTGTTTATTGTCAGAGTGACTTGGTTACACTCTCCTCTCTGGGCCAGTAGGTCAAGGGATTCAAGTTCCCCACTGAGGCTTGGAGTGAATCTCAGTGCTGACTGTGCACATTAGACTGGGAGAGGGGGAATATGCTGCAATGGTGCAGACCTTGAATTTCCAGTAAGACATTGAAGTGAGGTCTCTGCTGTCTTTTTCAAATACATTCCAGGTAGAAACTACTGAACCACTTCTGCAGTAGGGAATTTGACTTTGGATTTGAATGTCACTCCTTTCACATGACGGGAAGATGCGAGTTTGTGTACCCCACACCACAAACCAGATGGGGCTAACTCACTACGTTGTCATCCAGCAGGGAAGTGTCCCCTTCCCTCACATCCCTTAGGAGGGATGGTGGGGAGACAGAGAGTTAAGTGTCTGGGAGCAGGGCCTGTTCACCTGAGGTACAGGGGACTGACACACTCACTTCAGACTAGCAGTAAGTAACAGATTTATGTTGGAAGGGGGAAAAAAACATGAGTCCAAACTCCTTTGCATAATATGACACGATGACTGAGTTCAAAAAGGTGAAAGGAAAAGGAGAGAAGAAAAGCTGAGGAAGATGTTTTCTTTGGGCTTTCCTTGGAAATGTCCCTTTTTCTTCACTAAGTGAAGTTCATCTCAGCCTTTCACTCGCCAGTCATCTGCACTGGGAGAAAGCAGCAGAGGGGGTAAGAATGGAAAAGTGCTTGTACTCAAGTGTTTCCAAATGTTTCACAGCCATAGGCATTTACTGGTTCTCACCCTCCACCCTATCACTACTCCCTCCATATAAAATCAGAGACTGAGTTCCGGCATCCAGGCAAGAAGGAAACTTTCTTCTTTTGTAGAAACCTGCATGTCCCAGTGCAATGCTTATAATTCACTAGGACTCAGCTAGGACAACTTGCCAAAAGGCATTGTCAGGTAGCTGCTGAAAGAAATGCTGTTCAAAGATATCCCAGAGAGTCAGGTCATTTGGTGTGAAAAACAGGCAATAGCTCTTTCTGGGCTCATGGATATAGGGAACTTCAGCTAGACCGAAATGAAGGATTAGCAAAATTATTCTCCCACCATACCCCCTGCCTTCAATACAAACCCAGCAGTTACTTTCCACTCCACTCTGTGTGTAAAACAAGGCTGAAATACGATATTTAAATTATTCCCAAGGATGCATTTGTTGAAAAGGAAGGCATGAGCCAGACCCTCCCTTGTGCTTATTCTTTGTCAGAGTCTTGAATTTTGGATCATTATAAGGAGGGAGAGAACACACTAATTCCTAACACCACTAGTATTTCAATGAGCGCTGCTATCAATCATTTAGGTTCTCACTCTTCCTTATTATATTTGGATAAGTAAAATTGCCAATAGTGCAACAAAATCAGCCAAAGTCAGCCCACAGAAAAAAACCACAACAATAGGATTGAATGAAGTCCATTGTCTATTTCTGTATAGAACAGAAATAGTAAACCAGAATGAGCATATGAGAAGAGCTCATGCCTAGATGGGATACAGAGGTTATAAATACAGGCTGCCACATGGCAGTACCGCTTTGCTCTTAGCTACTTGAATGACTGGTTGGGTAGCCTGGTCATTTAAATGCTCTGGGCCTGAATCTGGCTTCGCTGCTGATATTCTGTCTGCTTTATACGGACACTGCGAAGAGCTGTTTGTTGATATAGCAGTGCAAGTGTGGGACAGACTTTAGAAACTTTCACTCATGTCATTGTTTTCAGAAAGAAAATAACTGCTGCAAATTGCACTACAAAACATGCATTTCTTTTCTTTCAAATTAAGTCTGTTGCTGTTCCTAGTATTACCAATAATGGGAAAAATATTAGAATAGCTAGTACATTTCCATATGCAAGATCTCAAAAAAAAAAAAAAGAATTTTTTTTGAGAATGTAGGGGTTCTAGAAAGACACCAGAGCTGGGTGTCCAAACTAGGGTACTTCTTGTCATGGCATTGCCTGCAAGTGATTTCCTCATACATCTTGCAATTTGGCGTTAATTTAGTGAAGCACTAGCTTCCACATTTCTGCAAATGTAGATGTTTATCTCCCATTTTCAAGACATTTCAAATCCTTACAATCAGAGATAAATCTCAAAAACATGAGTCAACAATTCTAAGAGCAAAACAATGTTTACTTCTTTTTTTAATCTTTCTGTCTCTAATCAAGAGTAAGGCACAGACATTAATAAAATTGATAATAAAGTAGGTGTTCCTTCCATTTGACATCTGGTTTTTCATCCTGTGGGGTCATGTTGAGACATGCTTTCAAGTGATGCTTTCAAAGTTTTCTCTGTGTCCATGAGGGCTAGTAATGTAAGTTTTCTTTTTAAATGGAGCATTAATTCTTCCAGAGCCCATATTTGAAGAAAAGAAGGACACAGTGATATTCATGGCAATAATGCTGACACTTGAACTGAAGTGTTAATAATGGAAGGCCAGAGAGGGTCTCTTATTATCTTGGCAGTACTCAATTACCTCTTTTCTCGGGATCTGTCTTGATACTGTCCAGTATCAAGGCTACTTTCCAGTTCTACTTGTGTAGACTTTCATATTTTTCTTAAATGGTAGAACCAAGTGAACTATTATAGATGAATGATAGAGAAAAATATATTGAATGGTTTGACCTAACTCTGAGATTTCATGATGCCATTCTACAGTTTCTTTGTGGACCTTCCTGTCAAGTTTCTGGGTCACTTTCCTGGTGGTGGCAGCCATCTCCACTAAGCGAGCTGTGCCTAGCAAAGGGCTGGTCCCTGGACGTCTATTTTCACCAGAAATTACTTACACATGAAGAAAATAATGAGGATTTTTTCTTGTGTTTCAAATGTGTGTATGTATTTTCTTTGTATTCAATAGTGGTAAGTTGCAGTTGCAGGGAGAGTGAAGAGTAAATGATATGAACTACTGTCAAAGTCTTTGTCATATTCCTGGAATCTTGTCCAACGCCTGTGTTGGCATAAAAGGTAGATCGCGCTGGAATGGCATGCTTGCTTTTTGTTGTTGCTGTTGCCTACCTCAGCTAAGGAGCTTTCCACCCACAGGATATGACAGAATAGAAAAGATGGTGACCTGCTTTAATATCTGCTCTTTCAAATAAAAAGGAAAAAAAAAATCCAGTAAATAATCGTTGCACTGGTGCAGAGATTGCTGGAGCGCTGCAGCTGAGCACAACCTGGCCCTTTGGGCAGGGAGGGATGAATCTAACTGACATGCTGGCACTGGCAGACTGCTGAGGGACCTGTGTCCAACCTCTCTTGGCTGGGAGAGTCATCAGGCCTTTGGGGATGGGTGGGAGGGAGGGAGGAACAACCTGCTTCCACCTCTCAGCTTTGCAAGTCTTGAAAAGCGAAGTCCTGTATGTGTGGCATAAAGTAAAAAAAAATTAGCTGGAACAGAAATTAATACTTCTTTTTTTAATGAATGTATGTGTCAATGTGAACGTATGTGGAGAGTTTGGAGAATAACTAATATAGATCTAATAAATATCTCACTGTTTTGAAATGATTTAGAAATCAGCTTCTTCAACTGATACTTAGTCCCAGTGAAGCTATTGGAAAAACTTCTATTGGTTTCAGTGTCACTAAAACTACACTGTTACACACTACTCCCCTTTTGGGGGAGCAATCTGCCATAATCAAATCTACCAAGACTCTCCATTTTTGTGAGAACTGAGTACTGGCATCTGCATTTGAAAGACAGTGCACCTAGAAAGATCATTTAGTGCCGAATAAATTCATTTTTTTGGTCAGGTTGGTTTAGTAGAATTGCCGTAATATTGTTTTTTAAACCAATCTTTTTCTGGTCTTTTCTACAGAATGTGCTCTGTGAAACACAAAATAACACAGGACATAGGATTTTCTGGGCTCTGTCACTATTTGAGAGAACTGTTTATCAGTTCTGACACAGGGGGATAGATATTTTCTTATATTTCTTCATCTTGTCCTAGACAGATTTCCTTGAACCTCCTCTGCTTTTCTTCTTCATTCATTTTTGCCCTTCCTCTCTATATGAAATCAGGATGTGGATTTCTTCTGAGCGTATTTAATGTCCTTTTTTTACTTTGTTTTGTTTTTGTTGCTTCTTAAAAGGTTGATAAGTTTGAAAGTTAGGAGAGATGAAAACATGTGAATTAAACAATGTTACCCCAAGCAGAATGAAACTAAACTGTTGATTTAAACTTTGGGAAATGGAAGACGAATTCTAGAAAATTTATTAAATGGTGGCTTTGATAAATGCTGACAGATTTGGGAACAAATTATAAATGCATTTTAAAGAACTAAAGTTCCTCTAAAGAATTGCTTTTTAACTGTGGCTGAGTTTGCCACAGCAGATTTCTTCCTCTCAAATCACACTTCAGACGTACTCTTTCCCTTTCCCAAAGCCTGAGTCAAGGACTGACGTGTGTGGTGCCCATTGTATCATCAGGACCTATGTCTGAAGATTGAGACAAAACCAGTACAACACTTCATTCCCCACTGTTCACCATCACTGCCCATTTAACACCGTTTCTCTAACCATAACCATGACTACTATTTTGCCTTGAAATCTTTGTCTGGCCTGTCAAAATCTTGGTGAAGATTTCAAAAGAATTTTATCATGGGATGAAACTTGTCAGGAAAGAGAAGCAAGACTGAATATGGTGTAAGACTTCAATCAGAACTATTTTTGAGACTGTTGCAAATTTGGGTTTCATGGGGGTTTTTTCTCTTCAGACTTTCCCATGTCCAGGTCTGATGCAGCTGAAAATGGCTTTTTTAAGTTTCAGGACATCCACCAGTACACTGTAAATACTTAGGGATGTGCAAACTTCGCATGTTCTACTGGTTTTGCAGTACTACTTACCTGCTTGCAGTGAAGCCAAGCTGAAATAACTTACTGCCTCAAAGCTGTATTGCACAGTTTTGCAAGAACTTACGCTGTACAAATGTATGTGTCAGTAGTCTCACTGTCTGAGGTCATTGAGAACACTGAGTTGAAAGATATTCTTCAGAAGTTTGATAATACTTTAAAGAAGTTTTTTAATTTCACTGAAAAATGATTATATTCCTAAATAATTTCTGAAAATGAATTTACTTATGTTTACTAAGCCATAACACTAATCCTGCATTCACCTAATTTGATGTTCATGTAGTCACATCTACTTCCATATGAACAAACTTAATGCAGTTGAAATCACTGTGACTATAGAACTGAATTTAAGTCAGTCAGCTGCTTAACTGCTGTCCTTAAGCAGGGTATCTGCATTAAAGATGAAGAAAGAAAAACCTTCCACCTCCTGTTGCAAGGGACCTCCCCTGACATGGGACTGGTACCTAAGTGTCCATGATGACAGCCAGCTGCTGCAGAGCACACAGCCTTGTGCTGGCAGTGCTTTCCTCCCTCTCTACTGCCCTTACTTTTGTGATAGCTCAGGCAGGCTATCACAGTGCAGCAAACCTTATCTTGCTCTATCAGTGCCAGCTCCACAGCGCTCTCTGACCTTTTCCAGTCCTGATGTTTCTGAGCTGACAGCAGCTTAAGGCTGGCTTGTGCCAAGCTTTTTTTTTTGTCCTGTGATGATGGACAAAACATGATGTAGCTCGGCCTCACTCTGTGCTCCTCTGATTTGCACAGTGAATGACACCGAGCTTGTCTAAGAGTGTTGAACTGATTTGTAAATAATGGGAACAGTTATTAATAGCCATTAAATACTTACTTTCCTGCAGTTCTGTCATCTTTGTTTTTTTCCTTTTTTCTCTGAAAAAAGAGAAAAAGCCAGAAACTGGTAAACAAACAGTAAAACTGCAGGTTTCTGCAACATCACGTTGGTCAAATTAAAACCCAGTACTCGAATTTAACTGTCTTTAAGGGCTTGGATACCAGATGCGATATTTCAGTTTATGACAACTACTGAATTTCTTTTAAACAGAACCTGCCCCTTGTCAGGAGCCCAACTGGGGAGCATCAGCGGTGGTTTAGTCTCCTAAAGCCACCTATTTCTGTTGTGCCATTCCCCACTGTACACATCAGCCCCAAGACACAGTCACTGTGTGGCCCAGCCTTCTGCTGAGGTGTTAAAACTCATGGGGTGGAACAGGGGTGTGGGTTTGGGTACCATTTGTTGGTGGTCATGGGCAGAGTGGGGCAGATGGTCAGGAGGATGCTGTTGCCAGTTGCGGAGGAGCTCCGTCATACAGCAGGAATCTCTGCCCTGGGTGACGGACAGTGCTGATTAGAAAAAGGCTAAATGTCAACATTGTTCTGAACTGGTAATTGGCAATTTTCCAAGAGCATTTTAGACATGAGACTTTGGAGATTTTCTCCTCCCAGGCTGCTCTTTCTCCTCCTCCTCCTTCCTCCACTAACCGCTGTAACTCATTCTGTCAAGTACTGAGTGCTGTCCCTTCAGACCTTCAGATAAATCCTTTACAGCAACAATTTTAAAAGCTGCCGTAGTGTCTCTTTCTATCTGTCTGTCTTTCCTTCTTGCCTTCCTCCTTACTAATTTATACTGTGGCAAGAGTACGGTAGCCCTGTGTGGAAGGTGGGGGTGGCACGAAGTGGAAGGGTGAAAGCCATGTTTTGACAGGTGTGGCTTTCCATTTTTGCAGAGGTTGTTAGCACACTGCTTAGTGACCAGAAGTTGATTACAGATGCCATGTAGCAGTGATGCTTTGCCAAAACACTTGGAGAGGAGACCTGTGTTTATGCTCCCCTCGTCTGATTAATTTTAAAATACATTATTACCAAAAAGATTTAAAGAAAAATTTATTGCTTGCAAAGAGGGACCCAAATCTCCAGGGCAGAATAAATAAAATAAAAACATGAGAAGTGCATTTATAGTCCTACTGAAAATAGAAGTGCAGTCTTAAAAAGGTTTTGTTAAAATGAAAAATGAATGACTAAGTCGCCAACTGCTACTAATCTAAAAATTAGTACTTTTGATAGTGATGGCTGTGCTGCTAACTCTTCATTAGCAAGGGTATTTAGTTGTAGAATAAGAGTGCTTTATAGAACACTTGCTCCCCCATGGTTTAGAAATTAGCCTGTATATGGAATAAGTGAGCAAAGATAGAGCGTATTTTCCATTGCCCTAGTTATTCCTATGCATGTGTGTGTGTTGGTGTGCTTTTGCATGTGTGTGTGCATGCACTAATAGCTTTGTGGTGATGATGGAGATGATCAAGATGATACAGAACGGAAATACTGTGCGATTTTCTGGACTAAGCTTTGTAAGATTCCCTTTAGATGGGAAAGGCAATGATTTCTGGAAAGCGGGATTGCCAACAAGCTGCACTTAAGATCCTCAGATGGTATTTACTGCAGAAACGTACATTACTGTGATGTATTTGAATCCGGAAATAATTTTTCCCACAAGGGAGAAAACACCTTATCATAAAATATAGTGTATTTTACTTGTTTATTCAGTGTTATGTTTTTCTAATAAATTGTGGACTTAACCTTGTTTTAATTTGTGTTAGTGGAAGATTTGCACTTGAATTCAATTTAGTAAGATCAACTGTATCTTGATTCTCAGTGTGAGATTTGCCTTACAAAGCTTATATTGACATTTCTGAGTGTCAGAAGCTGCAGCTGTTCCTCAAGCCATCAATAGCAATTTGAGTCCCAGCAGAAAACCTGTACAACCTTTTTCTCCTACGTTAGTTCATGTTTTTTCAGCCTGTATCATACTTTGTATCTCCCACCCTCCAGTGGTCTCTGGGCAGGAGAAGCAGAGACGTTAAGATAGGAATATACTGGAGTTTTCCTCCAGCTCTGGCAGAGAAGCAACCTGCACTGGTGGGGGCAAGAGCCAGAGAACTACACGGGCAGAACTTTCAGTTCAGCTGTCAGATCTGTTTTTTAAGAGTGGCTAGCAATGGGGAAATGAGGCGTTCAAACTGATTGGAGTCTTGGTTGTACTCCGGAAAATGGATCTATTTTCTTCTTACTGTGGTCTACTGAAGGGAGTATTGTTTTCTGCTCTTTCCTGGAGAAAGATCTAGGAGAAATCCCATTTTTCTATATTGTTTTTTGAGCTGCCCTCTCAGCAGGTGAAGTCCTTCCCTGTACCACTGCATACTTAACCTCATCACCTTTTTGTCAATTGGTAACAGTGTTGAACCAATAAATGGTTTGTGCCCTGAGGCAATATCTTAATGCTCTTGATAACAATCCTTTAAGCAAAATTTATATTTTTTAAATTGAAAATCCTGATAGGAAGTAAGAAAACCTCTCCTTAGGAACCACAGTGGCAAAAAGCCTTGGAAACAACAGAAGGAGGTCTCTTGGAGAGACTACGTACAGTATCATGTCGACACCACTTGCTGATTTCAGTTATTCCACCTCAGCGTAATGCTGGACGTCCTTGGCAGAGTGGCAGCACAAGCTTTATTCATTGAAACGCTTCCCGGCACTGTGGCCACGAGAACACCCTGAGTATTTTAAGTTAGCTACTTGGGTCCTATTCTTAACTTTTCATCTCATCAGATACTTTTCCTATTAGAACTTGAGATCCTTCCCTCTAAGGTAATGATGGTGTACATTAAGCATCCGTGATCAAGTCCTAGCTTGTGTGTTTCTAATGTGTTATGACTGTTTTCTGTGCAATAGCTGTGCTCCAGCCTTGCTGGGCCATGTGACATAATGGCGTTTTTAATTTCCTCCTTCCAGTACGATTGTCTGTTCACATGTAGGAAATTAACTTGTTTTTCATGTTAATTGATGGCATGACCTGTTTCAGCAATTCACCATCTCAAAGGTATGTCTGAGATCTCCAAATGACTCACTGACATAAATGCAGATGAGCTAAAGCCGCTTGTGTTACAGAAGGGCTGAAAGCCAAAGCAGAGTAGCTTGATATCTGAGATAGCCTTTTAGCCTGTAGGACCGTGAGCCCATGGCCTGCTTTGTTAATGACCACCTTGAAGTCTAGTGGCAAATGGTAGGTTGTAAGAGGCAGCCTGCAGAAGCAGTCATGTTAAATTCATGGCCTCTAGCTCACTTGATCAATTGCAAGCTGGTAGACGTTTATTTAAAATTTATACCACATGAATGTCTGAGGTAATAGGTGAATACTGTAAAGGGTTTATTTAAAAGAATATTTGACCAGTAGGGTCTTTAGAGATCAAATATTTCATTTTCAAGGGTGTTCTGTGTATTTGAAGAGGAGGAGGGTGAAGTAAAGAGGGATTTGGATAATGCAAAATACCACAGAAAGCAAGATTTTCCAAGGAAAACACCAGGAAGCTTGGTATGAGCATTTAATGTATGCTGAAGTTTTTAAAAGGAAACATTAATGGTGAAACATGCCCTCAAAGGACAAGCCAGCAATAAATTTTGTGTCACAAAATTACCTGTCAGTGAGATTATGTTTAAATAACGTAGAATTGTTCCTGCTTCTTGAGGGGTTGGAAGAAACTTCATGGGAGAGTGTTCAAAGTATTCAGAATTATGTGCACAAATCCCATTAACAATAATGGGATTTGTGTGTTCAACCCTGCTCAAATGGCATTGAAAAATGTGGCTGTTGGTTGTTCTTCCCCAAAGCACAGACATAGCAAGGGAGCAATGAAATCCAAAATATTTTCTCTCAAGATTTTTTTTACTACCTACCAGACACAGAGTATCTGAGTAGCAGCCTGTGTGTACTGCATCATGATTAAAGCCTACAAGCAGTTCTCCTTTTCCTGGAGTGGGGTGGGAAATAACAGCAACAGCAAAAAGTCCCACCAGATTTGATATGTCAGCGTTCCCATTATCTGTGTCAATTGGGAACATTATTACATAAAAATTCAGCAGAACCATGAGCATTTTGAATGAGTGGACTCCAGTAAAAGGGGTTCAGTGTGTTTCGGTTTTTTCCGCTAACATCCTTACTTAAAAAATCAGGGTCTGTGTTTTGATGTATTGTAGATGAGACTGAGTTCTTATAAACTAGAGAATAGTCTAAGGCAGAGAATACTCCAAAGGCAGAAGGCAGAGGAAGAAAGGGGAAAAATACACAATTAAGTCTTAAATATGACTGAACATGTTGCCATGGGATTTGATCTTATCCTATTTACAAGAGAAAACTTATGACTCATGGGTTCTAAATGATCGAGTCATTACTCATTTATGGAGTAAAAAAAATGGATACCTTTTATGGGATTTTTATAAATACTGATTACTTCCCCATATTTGTGAATACTGAGCAAAGACATGCTGCAGTCATAAAGCTCTCTATGCATGGCTTCTGTGCAGACTTTTTGAGAAGTAGTTAGTGTTAACTGATTATTTCTCTTTTCAAGCTCTATTCTCCATGGTGTTCTGCTCATTGCCTGTGCTGAGTTGTAACCCTTATTTCACAAAATCAACAAGGGAAAGTGAGATAGGTTTTACCAAAATCCAGATAGATGATACCTAAAGATCCTGTAGTGCAGTTCAGGAAATATATGTAAAAGATATCTTTTTTAAACTATTTCCTTTCCACCTAAGCCTGGAAGGGCTCTGCAGGATTCCAGCAGCGCTGGTTTCCAGTGGTCTGTTGTGATGATTATGATGCTGCTTACCATGTACTTTTGCCTAGTCAAGACTTTTCAGCTGTGCCTGAGGAGCAAAAAAGACACTAACCTGGCCCTGCACCCTTTTTTGGATACTCTCGACTTGTGGGTTATCACCCTGTGGCTCTCTGGTCCAGTTTTAGTGCTGTTTTCTTCTGCTGGTCATTGTTAGGTACAGTTAATGCTTTCTCTACCACTGCCCTCACTCACAGAGTTATTAAAGGGTAAAGAGTATAATTCCTTTTTGAACTCTGTTTTTTCCCCAGGAGAGATCCATGCTCTTACAATGGTGCATCTGAAGTGTTAACCTTTTGTGCTGCTAACCTTCCTATACGGGTTTAAAGAAGTGCATGTAACCATTAATAGGAAAGAGATATCTGCATATCAGATTAGAATCTCAATTGGTGAGAGAGAAATCTGTTTAAGAGGTTGTACAATGTAGACTGTCACAGAAAACTGAATATTTTATGAAATTTTGATGTATGACAGCTGGGTAGACATGTTAGGAGGACGGATTTTTCAAGGGGAGAAATTGTGTTTTTTAATTTAATTGTTTGATGCACAGCCTGTGCAGTAACGTTTCTCCTTGGGTGGGCAGTAATTTTATAATGACCCACAACTGGCTTCTGACTGAGTTCAAATCAAGAGTGTTCTGGATCCTAGAGATCAAGCCCAACTGTAAACTTTGCATTTGAAGTTATGCATGTTTTCCTTAGAGAGATTATGTGAAGAGAAGAGGACGTGGGAGCAGTGAATGCCACATTCAAATCTTGGGTTACAATCTACCTATAATATCTTTCCAGTTGTGTTTGTGTATCCATTTTCTTCATATCCATGAAAGTATCTCTCTCTAAAAATTAGACAGACATTCTACAGAGAATTCATACATGTGAATTCTTGAAGCAGCTGGCCGTAGTATTGAGATATGTTTCCAGGACTTTACTTTATTCTCTGGAGAAACGAAACAATTGGAAGATATGCATAAAATCAGTATGTTTGTACAACAAAGACATCCCATAATGTAGACATCGGAAACCCCTTGTTCACATTCATTCCTGCTACCATCTTGTTGTATAGAGATGCACAGGGTTTACTTTTAGGTGGATTGACACTGGATACCAGAAGAAAGTGTAATCTAATTTTCGTTAATTCTGTTTCTGTGCCAAACTATCTAAGCGTTTGTGGGAGATTATGGCTTTTAGTATTTCAGGCAATAAAATCAAGTATTTGACTTGGTGTGATTCTAGCTGGCCTATGACATCCTAAGTGTTGCAATACCTTCACACATTTTAGTGATTGCTCCAAGTCCTACCACCAGTCAAGGAGAGCTACATGCTGCCCTTGACACAGTGAAACTGTCCCAGCTAAAAATGAAAATTAGATATTTATATTTTCCCTTCTTTTCTATATATATGCCTGTACTATTGAATTGCCATCTGTAGAGAATCCTTTGAAGAAAACAGAAATTACTACTTGTGGGGAATTATGTACAAAAGACAATACATTCGTAGAGAAAGAGAGGATATTTACATCCTGTCTTGAAGACATAGAAAACATTCACATGGACTTTGCTAGGATTTTCCACTCAGGCACCTGTCAACATTACATTCTCTTCTATGGGAATATCTATTACCAGCTGTGTGGTTTCTGTTGCACTTGGTCAGAAAATGGCCACTACTCAGCTGGAGCTTGTTGTGCTTAACTCTTCTAGCACTTACATGGTGTACTGTCATTCCTGCTAATAGTTGCTTGTTGAAGGTGTAATCCTGTTCTGTTACTGTGACAGGTCTGACCCATTTATCTTATGTCACCAGAGTGGTGGCACATCACTGTCCTGAACACAGGAGTCTTGGAGAGCTGCACAATCTGAGTTAACAGTTAGGTGACAGGAGCCTGTGGGCTGGCTTTTGGAGACAGTGTGGAAATCTGTTGCAATGTAGGAGCTCAAGGGGCCCACTCTGTGCATGGAGAAGGTGTGAGATGTCGATTGTCTCCATTAGTGCGACTTGGAGATGACATCCAAAATCCACTTGAAATCTAGGGGTTTTATCAGGACAGAAAATATTGAGGGAGCCCCTTGTTTGCTGTTGGCAGAACATCAGTGTATCTGTGTCACCTGTAGAGAAGAGATGCTGAGAAGTTGGTCCTTAGAAAATGCTTTTTAGTTCTAGTATTCTTTTATTTGCACTACCCAGTGCTGAAAGACCGTTTTTTGTAAGTTAAGCATTAAAACTTTACACATGCTTTAACTTGAGGATGTTGAGAGAATTCTGGATGTATCGTTCCTGTGAGCAGAGCTGATAAACTATTATCCAAATCCTTCTTCTGCTTTGGTGTCAGACAAGGAGATCAGCCAAACTGCTGGACTTATCTGGCATGTATTGGATGTCAGATGTGAACAAAATCTTAGTGCCAGCTACCAGAGTCGTATCTCATATTTGCTCTCAACAAGTTAGATCAGGAAATCTGTTGGTTTTTTTTTTTTAATCATTCTGCTCTCTGCAAGAGAATTAATATCAATTGCATTCTGGATGGCTGTTGGACACCACAGCTGTAACAACAAAAAGTAAAATTTTCTTTTTAACATCATACTTCAAAAGTTAAATTAAAAATTCTCTTGCAAAAATAGCTCTCTAATAAATAGAGTTTGCATCAATAAATGTACCAAGGAAGGGCAATCTGCACCTGATATAATAAAAATATTTCTCACAAAACTTCTGTTCAAAGAAGTGGAACATTTAGTTGTGATTGGTGACTTCTGTACAGAATTTTAGGAGTCATCTACGGGATGGAATTTCTGTTATAATAATGTCCCATGTACAGCATTTTGGCTTCATAAAAGGTACTTAAATATATAGGAAAATCTGGTCTATAGAATATTTTGTGCTCTGAGAAGAATTATTTATTAAATTCTACAAGTTGCCATACTTTTCAGGTCCCTTTCTGTAGAACTTAAAAGTTTTAATAATTGTTAGTGTAAATATGGTAGGCATCTGAGGCTTTAATTTTCAACAAAGCATGCAACACTTCCTGTTTTATAATTGCACTTCAGCTCGGGCTAAATTTATGCTTACAACAGCACAAAAAGATGTTGAATTATCCTGAACACACTTGGCAGCATTCAAAATATATAAAACCAAAATCCTGCTGGCCTGTTGGACAGAGGTGATTCTTCTGGCAAATTTCTTTTGGATTGTAAATACCATGTAGTGAAATCACTGCCTGATTGAAAACTGCATTGCAGAGGAAGGTACCTGACCTTGCACCAAATTAATGTTTTAAGCTGGTTTTTGTTTTCTCTCTCTCTTTTGGTCCCCCATTGTGGCTTTCTAAATACATGTATATAGCTCTTCAACTACAGACAACAATATTATAATAATATTCCAGCTTTTTAAAAACACCCTGAACTTAAATCTGCAGGTCATATATATGAACAACTACTGATGTTGCATGAAGTTGTCAATACTCTTATTCATCGAGAAATTAGATTTTTTTCTTATAAGTGAACACACCATTACATAATTTTAAAGATACTAACATATTAACTACTGTGACACAGTCTGCTCTGAACAAACTGCAGATGTTCATGTTGCACAATCTGAAAAATATCTGTGTGGAGCTGGATTTTGAAAGCACACATGATTCCACAAACTGAACCTGACGATCTAGCACATTTTAATCAAGAGCCATTCCAATGATCACTCTTTTCTGGTGTACCAGGGTGTCTCCTGTTACAGTAATAAATACCATATCATGATAAACAAAGATACATTTTTCATTTTTGTAGAAACAAGACGTGCTTTGATCACAGAAATTACTTACCAAGTGTCACTTGGTAAGATTTCATTTCCATCTATTAACCTGAAAAAACTGAAGAACTATTGCCTCTGGATAATGGTGTAAGTGGTAAAATGGAAGTGCCTGATTTCTGCTCCTTATACCAGAATAATGCCACAAGAAAGGTGTAAAAAGCTGTGAGCTTCTGCAAGCATGAACCAGGTTATACATATTCTGCTAATGTTTTCATGTGCTTGAAATCCTGCTTGCACACATTACTGCGCACTTTGAACAGGGATTATTTAAGAAGAGGGAAGTCTTTCACAGTCTAACAGCCAGGAAACAAAATAAAGGATGATGAGGAGCGGTAGGCTGGTGTCAGAATTGAAGAGATTACCTCCACTGTGTCTCCCATGGCTCCTGCCTCATATGTGCACCTCTGTGCTTGTTATGTCACAATTCCTGCCACTGCATCACTTCTCTTTATCCCTTTATCTTT
Source organism: Lepidothrix coronata (assembly GCF_001604755.1). Lineage (NCBI taxonomy): Eukaryota > Metazoa > Chordata > Aves > Passeriformes > Pipridae > Lepidothrix > Lepidothrix coronata. The sequence goes on along the minus strand of NW_016690450.1, from coordinate 765,639 downwards.
AGCTCTAACTAAATTTAAAGAAATTTCAATTTATTAGTTATTATTCTTATTTTTTGTTATTGTTTTAGTTTTCTACTCTTGCTGCATTTTCGTCACAGGAGGGCAAGACATTTCTCAGAGGTGCTGATTTTCCCGCCCTCGCTGAAGGATTTCTCTGTCCTTCTTCCCTCTCCTTTAGGTCCCCAGATTATTACACTGAGAAAACTTGTCTGTTTTATCTACCAGCTATAGCCTTTAGATCAGGGTATGGTTTACTTCACAGCCTAAAATTGGCTCTTACTCCTTGATCCGACTCACTGTTTTACAGTACAGTCAGTACAGTATAGATCAGTTTATTTTTAGACTCTCAAAGAAACAGATTCTATGGGGATCATTTGTTTCTGATCAAGAGATGGTTCCAAACTGAAATATGTTGCTGGAGGGAATATCCTTTCAACTTGACCCTTAATATAAGGACTCTCTGAGAGTTGTTTCATGCCATTTGTATGTCTGTTTCACCCTTCTGCAAACTTTTTGTGACGAGTTTAAGGAAAAAATGGGCAAATGCAGACACTCCATGTCCTGTGAGGCATTTGAGTTACTGTTTGCTGCTTTTCTTCCTAAATACAAGGTAATTTCTTTGGGCATGAAAAGTTTTGCTCCTATCTGTTCTATGAATTTTCTTTTTCTAGGAGTGGAAGTGGGTGTGGGGGGAAAGAATTTAAATCAAACTCTGCATTGTCATACAGTTGTTACTTAGTGTTTAGAAGTTTTGAAGATGGTTTTCTTTGTTTTTTAACTCAAAAATGGAACAGTTGGGAGCACTGTGGTGCACTCTGTGCTCAGTCCTAGCTGGTAGAAGTGGTTAATTAATTTTTTTATATAAATTACCAGACATTCCTTGTTTTATTGGAAGAAGAGTAAAAACTGTAGAGAGTTTGTATTGATGTATCATCACTGCCACCTGGCATATTCCTCTTAATATTCTTTTTTTTTTATTTTTGAAGAACTTAATACCGAAAATATATTAGCATGCATGACAAAGTAACAATATACTGTTAGTGTAAGAAAGGAGGGAGTCCCTGGACATACCTACTGCAGATCTCTAACATTCAGCCAAGCCCCATCCAGATGCTGATACGTGATTGAATGTTTTTGTCTGCTGAATCCCAGACAAGAAATGAAAATTTCATGCTGTGCAGTAGATCCACTGGGGAGAAAACACATGTACACATCTAATTAAAAAAACCCATCCCTAACTGTGAGTACAACCCTGTGATGCTCTCTCTGTTTTAGCTGAGGGTGTCATGCTGTTGAAGGGTGTGAGGAATGCTATAACAGTATTTAGTAGGATTGTTCTTCTGGAAGGCACCTGCTTGCTTCTAACAAAGTTGTTGTTATCCTAGGCTGTGTTACTAACAATGAGAGTTACTACAAAAGTAAAATGTAAAGATAAGTTCTTGTATCCCTGCATTGTATCTAATTATTATTCTCACAAGTTAATGTTAGATTTAAAATGTTATTCTCAATATAATAGCAAGACAATCTAATCTAGAGGATAATAGCAAGACAATCTAATTTTACCTCTTCTTGTAGAAACTGTTGCTTCAGCCTTAACCCATGAACACTTTTTTAATACCAGGGAGACACTCAAGGATAAACAGCCTGAGCTTGCTGTAACTGGTAAATAATTTGTAATTTTTTTATAGGAATGACAAAAGGCAACAATTTGTCGTTTCTTTTTTTGAAGGAAGAAATAGAAAGGGAAGGGAAATAAGGAAACAAAACCAGCAATGCCTTTTTCTCATGAACAGAAGTGGAGAGACAGTCTGATAAAGATGACTTTTGAAAGTGATTGTTTTCTTTAGAAGAGAAAGGGAACAAAACACCTACAATAAGTTTGCTTACAGATTTTTCTTTAGTTATGTGAAGGAGAGCGCACATGGATTTACATTCTTGTATCCTAGCCTTTTGCAATCCCTCTAACTCTTGCAGAGACTATTCCCTTCTATTTGTCTTGGTATTAAGCACCCAAATGACCAGATTGAGGACCTGCTGGGATCTGCCACGTGATGACAAGCAGTCAGGAGGTGAGAATGAAGCACTCGGGCATCACACAACACGTGCTCCACAGATAACCCAGAAGGAATTTTGGCTAAATTAGGGTTGTCCTTAGGCTATCCCTATAGCTTACTCCCTATGCTCTTTTCAGCTAATTGTAAGAGATAATGCTCTCTGCAGGCTTTTAGTCTTTTTGTGTATCCCCACAAGAGAATCTAATTAATGCCTATTATAACATTGCCTCTGTGAGAAGTCATTTAAATGAGGCTATCAATCTGCTGTCCAGCTGTTACTGATCCAAGTGGAATTTGAATTGACAGCAGAGCCTGAGAGGAGCTGTTTTATCTCTTTATCAGATTCTGATGCATCACTTTAAAAGCATTCGTGGCAAGACATAGGGTCCCTAAATCTGTATTTAGGGACCTGACTTCCAAAGGAGGTGAACACCTGCATCTGTCATGGAGTTGTACTGAAATTGCAGATGATGCCTCTGCAGACCAGGCTTGCTAAAATTCTGGAAACAGAATTTCCGATGTGTGCTCTGTGGGCAACTACATGCAGGGATCCTTCTTGATCACCACTGCTTCTCATACACACCAGCAGTGCTACCACAACCACCTGCTTCCCTCCACACAAATAAAAATGGGAACTGAGATCCTTCAACAAGCAATTCAGCTTCCCCTTCAGATGACTAAAGCTTCCTTGATGCAATGCCACTCATACAGTAGTAACCACCTTCCTTCCTGCCCACACTTCATCATGTCCTCCTGTCACATACTATACTAATTTTTGAGTTATAGGGAAAATCACAGAGGTTTAAAGGAGGTCAGGGCTATAAGCCAGCAACATTAGTAAATTTAACCCTAAACAGGGGCAATGAAAGGAAATGCACTAGGATGTGAGAAGTAACCAAAGTAAGCTCTTTGAAGTTTGAAACAAGGTAATGCATTTACAAGGTTGCCTGTATTTTTGGCTGTAGGCAGTGGGAGATGGGAGTGGAGGAGAGGGAAGAGTAGGAAGGCCATGAATTCTTCAAAGGTTTTGTTCTTTCCTAGACTCTGGTACTTTTCAAAGGCCAAAATTCAATTACCAACCGTGTGCTAGCACTTCAAGCATATGACATTTATCTTTGTGCTTTACAGTGATCCATTTGATAAAATTTGTGATCCTTTTCTGTCTGTGATGTACTTCTAGAGTACCGCTAATAAGCTTTGGGACTTGTTAGGAAAAAAGTCCTTTAACATCTTCAAACTGTGGACAGCTTTTGAGGTAGGGTTGGTGGTTGAGTCTTGTTACTCTGGCTGTGATCTAAAGCCTGTTGAAGTGAATGGGAGTCTTTCCGCTTACTTTGACAGGCTTTATATCTGTATCCCTCCCTGTAAGCAAAGCTAAGTCTAAACCATTTAATATTTGGAAGAAGACAGCAACAGAGCTTACACTTCCTGGCTTTGGAGTTTCCTTTATGTTGTCCTCAGGTCAAAACTTGTCTTCAAATTCTGTCTCTGCAATGTTTATTCTCACAAAAGGAGTTGAAGGTCTTTGTTCCTCTAGAAGTCCCTAGATGACTAGATTTAACAAACAGAGCAGTAGTGTTCTCACTGTTTTCCATCACCTACTAAAGAGCAGGACCTTCTCCCTTCCCCAGTGTTTCCATTTCCTCTACCTCCTGTCTTTGCAGATTGGGTAACAAATGCTGAATATTTCCTGAAGTTGACTAATGACAGGACATTGGTGTCTGCAGCTGAGCAGTCTGGTTAGTGCTGAGTTGAATTCTTGACTGAAAGGAGGTGCTACAGCTGTGTTTATGGAGTCATACTGTCATATGTCAGCCCCAGTATGCTACTGCCTTTTTCATACCTTTAAGGTATTGTATCAGCCTAGTCTAAGCTGTGGCAAACATACTTCAAATTACTTTCGATTTTATTGCAGTATTATTATTGCCTCAACAAAATGAAGACTATTATAGGCCAAACTGAGGCACAGTGTTTATATGTCTTTTTTTTTTCTTTCACATGCTTTACACAATAAAGGCCATTAATGACTGGAGAAATACATTATTTGAAATGAATGGCTATGTTGGGTTTGTGCAGGTTTGGACAGCAGGGGCAGTGAAAGGGGTGAGAAGCTACTAGAAGCTTCACTTGTGTCAGAGCCAACTGGGTCCAAGATGGTCCCACCTCTGGCCAAGTCTGAGCCCATCAGTGATAGTGGTAGCACCTCTGGGATAACAGATTAAAGATAGAAAAAAATGTTATTGCTCAGAAACAATTGTGTCCAGAGATGATAGGAGTGAGAATACGTGAGAGAAACAACTCTGCAGGCACCAAGGTCAGTGAAGAAGGAGATGGAGAAGGTGCTCTAGCTTCCAGAGCAGAGATTCCCCTGCAGCCTGTGGTAAAGACCCTGGTGAGGCTTGCAGCCCATGGAGGTCCATGGTGGGAGCAGATATCCACCTGCAGCCCAAGGAGGACCCCACACCAGAGGAGGTGGATGCCTGAAGAAGGCTCTGACCCTGTGGGAAGGCCATGTTGGAACAGGCTCCTGGCAGAAACTGTGGACCCATGGAGAGAGAAGCCCACCCTGGAGAAGATTTGCTGGTAGGACTTGTGACCCTGTGGAGAGTCCACAGTGGACAGTCTGTTCCTGAGGATGGCACCCCATGGAAGGGACCTACACTGGAGCAGTTTGTGAAGAACTGCAGCCGATGGGAAGGACTCACACAGAGAAGTTCATGGAGGACTGTCTCCTATGGGGAAACTGACCACAATCCTCACTCCCCATTCTCCTGTGCTGTTGGAGAAGGGGAGGTAGAGAAACTGGGACTAAAGCTGAGCCCAGGAGGAAGGGAGTTGTTTTAAGATTTGGTTTTATTTCTCATTGTCTTACTTGGACTTGATTGGCAATAAATCAGATTATTTTTTCCACAAGTTGAGTCTGTTTTGCCTGTGATGGTAGCTGGTGAGTGATCTCTCCCTGTCCTTATCTTGACTCATGAGCCTTTTGTTATATCTCCTCTCCCCTGTACTCTCCTGAGGAGATGAGTGACAGAGCAGCTTTGGTGGGCACTTGGCATTCGGCCAAGGTCAACGCAGCACAATGGCCTTTAAAATTAAGAGGAAGAGATCTTCCACAGGTGGAAATTAGTTTGGGTTTGGTTTACACAAAGTTAGGTTATACATCCCCAAAACTGTGAATGTTTAGAACTGGGTTTCTTAGGTCTCCCAGCTATCTTTTATACTGAGAATGTAACTGCTAAGAAGGAAAGGAATTTAATGAATTTTATTTTATAGCTTAGGCTTTTCCTCTGAAATGGCTAGACTGTTCTCTCCTCTTGTCTGGAGGATTTCTTTCTCATTATGTCATTAAAACTTCAGTTGCTCCATTTCTTTATGCTGACTGAGATGCATAGATCTGTCTTTTTGTAGGTATCATATTATATGATCTTCTATGAGAAAAAAGTCAAATATCCATGCGTCCCTTTGTCTGATTAGTAATGGCATTGATGTGAGCAGAGTCCAGTGGCAAAGAAAAACAGACGTACAGATTATTTTCTTAGCTGATATGAGATGGCTGTTGATTCCAGTGTCCTAAAATACTACCATATATGCTTGCTTTGGAACTAGAAGAGTCTCTTCAGAGCTAGACAAAGATCAGCAACCAAAAGCAGTGGGCAGCAGAAAAATGTAAGCACCTAAACAAGGTGGGTGGGAAGATGGGATAGAAATGGGTTGTGTAGTGATATGAAGGTTAAGAGAAATAAGGAGTCACTCCCATGTTGCAGCAAAGTTCGTGGATCTTTGATTTAGAATCAGATTGTTCCCTTGTGCGTGAATCTAATGGATGGAATCTACACCTAAATACTTGCTAAGAAATATACCTGTGAAAAAAAATCTTAAAATGAGTGGGCTCAACTCCTGGCACACTACAAAAAACTAT